>NC_045554.1:7250063-7402563 GCF_009769535.1 Thamnophis elegans
AGTAGTAGTAGGAGGAGGATGCCGAAGCAGCTTTGAAAAAAGAAGTGGATCAGATCCGTACCTCCGCAGAACAGAGCTCTCTGCACTGAAACTGAACTGAATACACTCTTGGTATTGTATATATGACTTCATGTGTTATTATATATATAAAGAAGTTAATGAATCCTGCTGAATCGGTTATCTGTGGGTGCTTTCTGGATGTGATTGCTGCATCAAACTCTTGACAAGTTTACTTCCTACTGTAGCTATTTCCCATTTTTTCCCAACAGCTGGCTTCTGTCCGTTCAGCCTATTCACTATTTTTTCTTGCAGATTGGTTGGGAAACGGTTCCTTGGGTGTGATTAACTGCAGGTACTCCCCAATTTATATTAATTTATTGGCATTACATTATAGGATGTTTCTTTCTACGGGTAACATGATTTGTGGAGATCTTGACCATCTTTGAGCTTGCTTGTTGGCTGACAAACATGTCATTACTCAACAATCAGTAGGTGCCGTTACAGAGGTGGAATTTAGCAGGTTCTGACCAGTTCTGGCGAACCGGTAGCAGAATTTTGAGTAGTTTGGAGAACCGGAAAATACCACCTCTGGCTGGCCACACCCCCATCTATTCTCTGCCTCCCGAGCCGCAGATGATCGGGAGGAAATGGGGATTTTACAGTATCCTTCCCCTGCCATGCCCACCAAGCCACGGCCACAGAACTTGTAGTAACAAATTTTGAACCCCACTACTGGTGCCGTAACATCATCAGTGGGAGTGAGTAATGTCACCAAGTCAGCTTTCCTAGTTGAGCTGATGATATTACCTAGTTGGGTAATGAAATGTCTGCAACAAAACAACCAAGCTCAGAGGGCACCAAGAACCCTTCAGTCCAGAGGTGGGTTCCTACCAATTCGCACCTATTCGGTAGAACCGGTTCGTCAAATCTACTGAACTGGTTAGAAGAGGTTCCATCAGTGGACCCGGAAAGCAGGCCACACCTACAGAAGAGGTTCCAAAATTCTTTGAAACCCACCACTGGTCCTTGGATATGATTATTCTACACTATCATGCTCCTATTTATAAAACTCAGGGCCTCTGTGAAAGGTAAGGATGACTACTGCGTTTGTGGTGCAATCAGAACATTGCGTGTGTTGAAGTTGTTTTAACGCAAACCAAAGATGCCTTTAAAAAAAACAAGTTTACATCATATTCTTATGGATGCCAGTGCTGTGTGTGAGGTCATTTAAGGTGGTTCTGACAAGTGTCGTCGGCATCTTCATATCCGGTCACATGGGCGGCAAGCCACTCCCACCAGGTCACATGGGTGGCAAGCCACTCCCACAAAGGAGGCCACACCCACAGAGTAGGTTCAAACAATTTTTGAAACCCACCACTGCTTCAGTCCTCCTCTACCCCCTCCTCCCTCCCTCCTCTGAAAACCCTGCTCACTTCTAGCCCTGATGATATTATCTAGTTGGGTAATGAAACGTCTGCAGGAAAACAACCAAGCTCAGAGAGCACCAAGGACCCTACAGTCCTTTTCCTCCACCACCACCACCTCCTCCTCCTCCTCCTCCTCCCCCTAGCACTGATGATGCTACCTAGTCTGGTAACGAAATGCCTCAACCAAAACCACCAAGCTCAGAGAGCACCAAGGACCCCATAGTTTGAACCTTGAGCTACGGATATTCTCTTCCGTTGGATAATTTATGGCGTAAGGGCCAAGCTTACCTCTCCTCTAATAGGATCTGGGCTACTGACAACAGCGGATTCGGCCACGGCTGGGTGCTCCATCAAAGCGCTCTCGACTTCGAAAGGCCCGATGCGATATCTAAAACAGACGTCGTCATTTTTTTTAACCCTTCTCTGAAGGGTAAAGGTAAAGGAACCAATCGCGGTGTAGAAAAAGAAAACCTACCCAGAGGAATTGATGATGTCGTCGGCCCGCCCCACAAACCAGAAATAGCCTTCTTCATCTTTGACCGCTCTGTCTCCGGTGATATAAAAATCCCCACGTTCTGTGGCTGCCGTTTTCTCTGGGTTATCCTGGAAAGAACCAACCACGAATCCATGACCCAGCATTTCTAGGTTCAACGCCTTCCCAATATGCGGGCTACAATTCTGGGAACTTTTCAGCTAGCGTGGCACATGGATTCAAATTCTGAGAACTGAACGTGAAACATAAAATAATAAGGACCTTGGAGCGGTGGTGAAATGGAATTTTTTTTTACCACCGGTTCGGTGGCCATAGCTTGGTGGGCGTGGCAGGGGAAGGATACGGCAAAATCTCCATTCCCACCCCACTCTGGGCTAGCTAGAGGTGGCATTTGCCAGTTCTCTGAACTACTCAAAATTTCCACTACCGGTTCCCCGAACTATTCAAAGTTTCTGCTACTGGTTCTCTGAACTACTCAACATTTCCACTACCGGTTCCCCGAACTACTCAAAATTTATGCTACCAGTTCTGCGAACTACTCAGAATTTCCGCTACCGGTTCCCTGAACTACTCAAAATTTCTGCTACTGGTTCTCCAAACTACTCAAAATTTCTGCTACTGGTTCTCCGAACTACTCAAAATTTCCACTACCGGTTCCCCAAACTACTCAAAATTTCCACTACCAGTTCTCCGAAATATTCTTCAGGCTCTTCGGCTTTGAAACAGAGATGAGCAGCGCCCCCTAGAGTCGGGAATGACTAGCACATATGTGCGAGGGGAACTTTTACCTTAATCCCATGTATTGAAGTGTACATTTTAAAAAATCATACTTACTGTGTACTTCAAGAAAAAACAGAACGGTCGTTTAGGTTTGATTCTGATGGCTACATCTCCTTCTTTCCCAGGGGGCTGAATATTTCCTTCATCATCAACTACCTTCAGAAATAAAAGCAAAGCGTCCCTTAGGCCGAGGTGGCGCAGTGGTTAGAGTGGTTAGAGTGGTTAGGGTGCAGTACTGCAGGCCACTTCAGCTGACTGCTAGTTTTGCAGTTCGGTGGTTCAAATCTCACCGGCTCAAGGTTGACTCAGCCTTCCATCCTTCCGAGGTGGGTGAAATGAGGACCCAGACTGTGGGGGCGATATGCTGACTCTGTAAACCGCTTAGAGAGGGCTGAAGCGGTATATAAGTCTAACTGCTATTGCCAACTGCTAGGCAAGTCGGGCGGTGTAGAAATGTGACACATACAGTAAATACAAAGTATTGTTCCGATGGCATTTATTGCCCGGGGTCTTCTAGTCCAACTCCCTGCCCAAGGGAGGAATCCTTATGCCATCCTGGTCCAAAAACTCTCCAATTGCCATCGGGAGACCTTCCCAACTGGCTTCTGGAAAGCAAACTCAACGGAGGAAGCCGGATTCACTTAAGGACCATCCAATTCAGTTAACAATGGCAGTAAATAACAACCACGTCAGGGAAAAAAGTATTCTGTTATCTTCTTGCCAGAGACTTTATTTATGTTTATTTTGGGCTCGCAGCCAGTCTGAGCCGAGGACTGATAAAGTTATTTCCTTTTAAGTCTGCCTGCCTGTCGTCTTTGAACGAGCGAAGGAGGGGGGTTCAGAACAGCTTAGCTAGTTTTAAATTATAGTATATCATTTTTCTTTTGGTTGTGACCAGCATAAAGTTAAAAAAAAACATAAAGACTGTGACATAATAAACCACAACATAACAACCAGCCTACGTTTAAAAACCGTATTGTACAGAATAGCAAAATTGGTCCTTCATACCTGGACATCATAGGGTGGAGATGCTTTCCCCATCGAGCCAGGTTTAATTTTCATCCCTTGGACATTTGCACAGATTGTTACCTGCAAGAGACAGGAGGATGAGACACAACCCCTCAGGGCCATGGTGACAATGAGGAGATGGGATCATCAGGCCCAACTTTTGGGGAAATGAAAAGGAATCTGCTGTGAAGTCCATGATGTTCTTTGAGGCTGGTTGTTGGTTTGCAGATGTTTCATTACCCACGTAGCTAACATCATCAGTTCTGCTGGCAGATTTTTTAAATTATTTTTCCCTTCTACAACACCTTACAGTCATTACATCAACATTGTTATGTCATCATACCTGTACACGTATATAATATTTCGCTTCTATATTTATACATCTTTATACACAGTTGTTTATATATATATATATATATATATATATATATATATATATATATATATGTGTGTGTGTGTGTGTGTGTGTGTGTGTGTGTGTGTGTGTTTATTTGTGCTGATAAATAAATAAAGGGAGACTAGTATAGATCTATTTCAAGCTGTTTAGCTCTCATCAGCTAGCCATACCCTTACTGGGATTTGAACCTGGGCTATATTACATACTAGGCAGACTTCTTAGTCATTAGGCCACAGGCTCTTATCCATTATCAGCGAAGCCAGGGTGAAAGGTATCTATTAGATTTTTACAACCCCTAGTAAGCCCCAATTATGGGAGGAAGCTAACTGCTTCTATCATCTGTCAATCGGCTCGTCATAAGAGTCCATCACGACAGAAACCCAATATTTTTACTGTTGCCTTTGTTATATTTGTGTTTTTTTTAATTTGTGCTGATAAATAAATAAAGGGAGACTAGTATAGATCTATTTCAAGCTATTTAGCTCTCATCAGCTAGCCATACCCTTACTGGGATTTGAACCTGTGCTGTATTACATATTAAGCAGTTGTGTTAACCACTAAGCCACAAGGTTCTCCTCCTTATCAGCTGAGCCAGGGAATTAGGTATGTATTTAGTGTCACAAGCTCTGATATGCCCAAATATGGGAGGAAGTGGACTGCTTCCATTCTCTGTCTATCGGCTCGTCACAAGAGACCATCGCAACAGAAAGCCATTATTTTTACTGTTGCCTTTGTTACCTATGTGTTGCATTTGTATGCAGCACAGGTTCAAATCCCAGTAAGGGCATGGCTAGCTGATGAGAGCTAAATAGCTTGAAATAGATCTATACTAGTCTCCCTTTATTTATTTATTTATCAGCACAAATGCAACACAAATGTAACAAAGGCAACAGTAAAAATAATGGCTTTCTGTCATCTCTTGTGACGAGCCTATAGACAGAGAATGGAAGCAGTCCGCTTCCTCCCATATTTGGGCATACCAGGGGTTGTGACACTAAATACATACATACATACATACATACATACATACATACATACATACATACATACATATATGTATATAGTTTTTTGGCTTAATTAATTTTAGTCTTGTTTTGCAGCCATTTATACCAATTGTTCCAAATTTCATAATATTCCGACTCTTCTTTATCTTTTAATTTCAGTGTTAATTTGTCCATCTCTGCACAATGCAAAGTTTTTTTTATCACTAATTCATCTGAGGGGGTATTATTTTGTTTCCAGCGTTGGGCAAATGCTATTCTAGCTGTCGTTAGCAGATGTGTTGATATGTACTTAATTTTCTTTGTATATTTCCCTTTGATTATTCCCAGTAGAAAGATTTCGGGTTTGTATTTTATCTGTTCTCCTGTAATTTCTTGCACCCATTTCCAAATTTTTGTCCAATATTTTTGTGTTTCCGGGCAGGTCCAGCATATGTGATAATAAGTCCCTTGTACTTTTTTACACTTCCAGCAGGTTGGCTTCATGTACATTTTAGCCAATCTTGTTGGTGATAAATGCCAACGATAAAACATTGTGTATATATTTTCTTTAAGTGCTGCTGATCATGTTAGTTTATAATTTGTGTTCCAAGTTCTAATGATGTGCTATCTGTTTATGCACAGTAGCTTGTCCTATGAAGTGTTGGTGGAGGGATACATAGAAATAAATAATAAACTGTTCAAAAGAGACAATTGAAAATGCTAAGAATAAAAAAAAAAAGAAGGTCCTAAGAAGAAAAGGGAGGGAAAAAATTTAAGAAGAAAACTGATCAGGAGATCAACCCTGACTGCTCTTTAGAAGGCCAGATCCTGAAGAGCAAACTCAAATGCTTTGGCCACCTAATGAGAAGGAAGAAGGACTCCCTGGAGAAGAGCCTCATGCTGGGAACGATGGAGGGCAAAAGAAGAAGGGGACGGCAGAGAAGGAGGTGGAGGGATGGAGTCACTGAAGCAATAGACATGAACTTAAATGGACTCCAGAGGATGGTAGAGGACAGGAAGGCCTGGAGGAACATTGTCCATGGGGTTGTGAAGGGTCAGACATGACTTCACAACTAACAACAACAAAGGAGAAAATACTTCCTCTCTAGCAATCAATACCCAGATAAGCAGTGGTTAACACCAGACAAACTATCTAGTAGAAAACAAGGCCCTAATTATGGAGCTACCAAGGAGAAAACTACTCCCCCATCAATACTGATGGGGCAACATACTGAATATAAAACAGGCCACACTCATCAGCATTGATGAGGTTATCTAATTATGTAATGAAATATCTGCAAGCAGACAACCAAGTTTAGGAAGCAGCAGTTGAACATGGCGCTGCAGATATTCTCATTAACTGAAATGAATATATATACCGTTTCAGTTTGTCCGTATGCTTCGTAAATATCCAATCCAGTCTGAGTCTTCCATTGCTCAAACACTTCGGGATTGAGTGGTTCTCCACCAGTCACACAGTGCTTCAAGCTTCTGAATTTATAGCTTGGAAAGAAACAGAGACAATAAATAATTCACTTTTTTCCTTCGGTGGGTTGATTTTGCAAACATTTGGAAGGAAATCTGACTTCTGCTGGCCAGAGAAGAGTAGAGTAGAGTAGAGTAGAGTAGAGTAGAGTAGAGTAGAATAACAGAGTTGGAAGGGATACTGGAGGTCTTCTAGTCCAACCCTCTGCTTAGGCAGGAAACCCTACACCACTTCAGACAAATGGCTATCCAACATCTTCTTAAAAACTTCCAGTGTTGGAGCATTTACAACTTCTGGAGGCAAGTTGTTCCACTGATTAATTGTTCCCACTGTCAGGAAATTTCTCCTTAGTTCTAAGTTGCTTCTCTCCTTGATTAGTTTCCACCCATTGCCTCTTGTCCTGCCCTCAGGTGCTTTGGAGAATAGCTTGACTCCCTCTTCTTTGCCCCTGAGATATTGGAAGACTGCTATCATTTTTCCCCTGGTCCTTCTTTTCATTAAACTAGACATGCCCAGTTCCTGCAACCGTTCTTCCTATGTTTTGGCCTCCAGTCCCCTAATCATCTTTGTTGCTCTTCTCTGCACTCTTTCTAGAGTCTCCACATCTTTTTTTTACATCGTGGCGACCAAAACTGGATGCTGTATTCCAAGTGTGGCCTTACCAAGGCCTTATAAAGTGGTATTAACATTTCACAACATCTTGATTCTATCCCTCTGTTGATGCAGCCTAGAACTGTGTTGGCTTTTTTTGGCAGCTGCTGCACACGGCTGGCTCATATTTAAATGGTTGTCCACTAGGACTCCCAAGATCCCAGAACTTCATAGCAACAGCAACAGAGCAAAAGGAACCCTAGACGATTCCATTAAACGTCCCATTTTCACGTCGACCTTCCTTGCCCTCGTTTTTCATATTTTGTGGCCAAAATAAATAAATAAATAAAATACCCGGTAGCATTGTGCTGAACCATCATCGTATATGCAGTAGGAGCGGTACAGAAAGTTGTGATTGGATACTTCACCAGCGTCTAGAGGAAGAAAATGAAATATGCAGACATGAAGGCAATGTGTTTGCAATGAGAGGTAATATGCAATCAAGATGATTTCTGTAAGATGGAAATGACCCAGGCTCAAGTTGAAGTTGAGTTCCTACAACATGCTAAACCTTAAAATCAATTTTAGAAACAGTCGCTGCATCGGCTTAAAATTCTACGTCCAATAGAAGGAAGGAAAGGAGGGAAGGAAGGAAGTAGGGAACGGAGGGACGAAGGAAAGGAAAGAAGTGGAGGGGGGAAGAGAGAGAGAGAGAGAAGGAGAGATAGTAGGAGAGGAAGAAGAAATGTGGAGGAGAGGTAGGGGAAGAAGAAAGAAGTAAGGAGAGGTGGGTGGAAGGGAGAGAAAGGGAAGGAGAGGAGGGAGGAAGAGAGAAAAAGAGAAGGAGAGAGGGTAGGAAGGAGAAGAAAGAGGGGAGAAGTAGGGGAGAAGGAAGGGAAGGAAGAAGGGGAAGGAGAGGAGGAAGGAAGGAAGTAGAGAAGGAAGGGAGGGAGAAAAGAAAAGAAAGAGAAAATAAGGTGGTGTTACAACAGGCTAGGGATGGTAAACAATACATTCCAAATTATACCTTACATCCTTATAAATGGAGTAATAATAATATAAGAATGGCAAAGAAAAAGAATAACTATGTGAATGTATGCCTATAACTGCATGTAAGAGAATAGATGACAGTAAAAATATAAAGCATAATATAGGTAAATAATACTTGATCATAAGTAGCTAAGTATAAATAAATAAAGAAATGTATATAAAAATGGATAATGAGTAACGAGATTACGAACGCAAGATAGAAATGTATAGAAGGGAAAACACTAGCGGCAAAGAAATCAATTCGGAACTGCTGTATGATATACGATGGAACTTATTGTTCCTATGTTGTTTTTAAGTTATGTGGTTATTTTTGTTAATCTGTTAATGTGTTCTGTTGATGTGCTTATGTGTATAAAATAAAATAATAAAAAAATAGAGAAAAAAAATGCTACGTCCAACAATGTTAGCCTGAGAGTGTTATTTGAGCTTGGTGGTTTTCCTGCAGACATTTCATGACCAAACTAGGTACCACCATCAGTGGATCATCACTCTGGCATTGATGATGTTGCCTAGTTTAGTAATAAAACATCTGCAAGAAAATGTCAGGATAATGATGATTTAAGAGCTGACCGGCTGCTGTAATGAAGCTGCAATAATGAAATGATGATGCAATGAGAATGAGCCAGCAGGGTTATTTATAACTTATCACTTTAAGAGGCTGTATATACAATACAATACAATAGCAGAGTTGGAAGGGACCTTGGAGGTCTTCTAGTCCAACCCCCTGCCTAGGCAGGAAACCCTACACCGTTTCAGACAGATGGCTATCCAACATCTTCTTAAAGACTTCCAGTGTTGGGGCATTCACAACTTCTGGAGGCAACTTCTGTTCCATTGATTAATTGTTCTAACTGTCAGGAAATTTCTCCTCAGTTCTAGGTTGCTTCTCTCCTTGATTAGTTTCCACCCATTGCTTCTTGTTCTACCCTCAGGTGCTTTGGAGAATAGCTTGACTCCCTCTTCTTTGCCCCTGAGATATTGGAAGACTGCTATCATGTCTCCCCTAGTCCTTCTTTCTATTAAACTAGACATACCCAGTTCCTGCAACCGTTCTTCATATGTTGTAGTCTCCAGTCCCCTAATCATCTTTGTTGCTCTTCTCTATAAGAGAGGCCCTGTGAGTAATCTTCTCCAGCAAGTAATATGTCCCAGAATTAAGATACTCACCTTCCAGATATTGGTGAACCAGCATCTATTTCTACAAGCCATGACGGCTGGGGGGTATAATGAGTTATGGTTGAGCAAGGAGAATGTCTGGTTTCCTATTATGCCTATATAAGTACTTAGCAGTTAGCAATAGCAGTTAGACTTATATACCGCTTTATAGGGCTTTCAGCCCTCTCTAAGCGGTTTACAGAGTCAGCATATTGCCCCCAACAACAATCCGGGTCCTCATTTTACCCACCTCGGAAGGATGGAAGGCTGAGTCAACCCTGAGCCGGTGAGATTTGAACCGCCGAACTGCAGAACTGCAGTCAGCTGAAGTAGCCTGCAGTGCTGCATTTAACCACTGCGCCACCTCGGCTCTTGCAGGTCACCTGCATATAAACGGAGATGCTTACATTTAATATGACTGTTGGTTCAAACTTGGGCAGATGATGTACGAAGACACCGGATCCATGGATCCATGGGCCAAATAAGTTGCTCCAGGCAGTTTTTACCCATCCTGTATCCGACGTATTCCAGAAGACAGTTGAGGAAGACAGATTCATCCAGTGCCTGCTCGAAAGAAAATAATAGACAGCAAATCCTTGAATTATGACCACCGTTGAGACCAGAACGTTCATGGTTCATCAAGGCGATTGTTAAGTGAGTCACACCCAATGTTTTGATCTTTTTTTTTTGCAATGACTGTTATGCAAATCATGCAGTCGTTAAGCGAGTCCAGCTTCCTCCGTTGACTTTGCTTGTTGGAAGCCAGCTGGGAAAGTTGCAAATGAAGATTACATAATCTGCGATGCTACAACCATTGTCACATGACCAAGAGGATGCTACGACAGTCATTAAGTGAGAAGACTGGTTGTAAGACCCTTTCTTTCAGTGCCGTTATAACTTGGAACTGTCACTAAGCAAATGGTTGTAAGTTGAGGACTTCCTGTTATTTGGCATCCTCGCAATTTGTCACTAAGCAGAGCAACTGTGCAATGAAAGCCTTGTTTTGGACTCATAACGTTGATCATCACTGCATGTGGTCCTCAACCACAACTGAGCCCAAAATCTAGGTTGCAAAGTGAGAAATTTATTAACGTCGTAAATAAGTCATCAAAAGGGGCAAGCTCGCTTAACAAATTGCTCAGTTAGCAGCATAAATTCTGGGCTCAATTGTGGTCACATGTCAAGGACTACCTCAAAACCACTCAGAGTTGCCTTGACGTGAGATGCGGGGCAAAAAATTAATTCAAGTTAATTCAAGTTGATTCAAGTTGATTCAAGTTGATTCAAGTTGATTCAAGTTGATTCAAATTGATTCAAGTTGATTCAAGTGAAGTGAAGTCAAGTGAAGTGAAGTCAAGTGAAGTCAAGTGAAGTCAAGTGAAGTCAAGTGAAGTCAAGTGAAGTCAAGTGAAGTCAAGTGAAGTCAAGTGAAGTCAAGAAGTCAAGTCAAGTCGTGTTAAGTCGAGTCAAGAGTCAAGAGTCAAGAATCAAGAGTTAAGGGTCAACAGCCAACAGTCATCAACAGTCAACAGTCAACAACAGTCAACAGTCAACAGTCAAGAGTAAGCCAAAGCCAAAGCCAAGATCTAAGTAAACAATCCAGGCCTCCAAAAGCATACCATGATATTTACCTAGCACTGGATGAGAATCCAATGCCATAACTGGAGTGGCAATGCTCCACCATTTTGGGCGATCCGGTGCTGCCGCTCGTAAAGTAGATCAGCATTAACTCCTCACTTCGTGACCTGACGCAATTGTGGTCACCCGAGGCTTCTCTGGAAAAGAGTCAAGATTGATCTTGATGTGCAATTTGATTGGAAAGGGACATTTTTTGGGGGGAGCAGAGGGTTTTCTTTCACAATTGGAATTTATGGGTATTCATGAATGGAATTTCGGGGGGCTTTCTCTGCATCTGGAAGGCATCATCATCATTAACTCTTCCAAGGAATTGAGGGCATCTTAGTCAAGAATGCAATGCAGGTATTTATGGAATGTGGAACAGATGCTTGCTAAAAGAACCAACTTTGCTTCTTATTTATTTCTATTTAATTTATACGCCACCTTCATTATTTTTATAAACAACTCAAAGCAGTGGACACACCCATTACTCCTTCCTTCTCCGATTTCCCCCACAACAACAACCCAGTGAAATGAGTTGGGATGAGAAGAAGAACGGTGAGAAGAAGACAAGGTCACCCAGCTGGCTTCCATGCGTAAGGCAGGACTAGAACTCCCAGTCTCCTGGTGATTGACCCGAAGTCACCCAGTTGACTTTCACGCCTAAGGCAGGATTGTAACTCACCATCTTCTGATGATTGGCCCAACGTCACCCAGTTGGCTTCCATGGCTGAGTCAGGACTAGAACTCCCAGTCTCCTGGTGATTGACCCAAAGTCACTCAGTTGACTTTGCGTCATCTAAGGCAGGACTATAATTCACTATCTTCTGATGATTGGCCCAAAATCACCCAGTTGGCTTTCATGGCTAAGTCAGGACTAGAACTCCCAGTCTCCTGGTGATTGACCCAAAGTCACCCAGTTGACTTTCACGCCCAAGGCAGGATTGTAACTGACCATCTTCTGATGATTGGCTCAACATCACCCAGTTGGCTCTCATGGCTAAGTCAGGACTAGAACTCCCAGTCTCTTGATGATTGACCCAAAGTCACTCAGTTGACTTTGCATCATCTAAGGCAGGACTATAATTCACTATCTTCTGATGATTGGCCCAACATCACCCAGTTGGCTTCCATGGCTAAGTCAGGACTAGAACTCCCAGTCTCCTGGTGATTGACCCGAAGTCACCCAGTTGACTTTCACGCCTAAGGCAGGATTGTAACTGACCATCTTCTGATGATTGGCCCAACATCACCCAGTTGGCTTTCATAGCTAAGTCAGGACTAGAACTCCCAGTCTCTTGATGATTGACCCAAAGTCACTCAGTTGACTTTGCATCATCTAAGGCAGGACTATAATTCACTATCTTCTGATGATTGGCCCAACATCACCCAGTTGGCTTCCATGGCTAAGTCAGGACTAGAACTCCCAGTCTCCTGGTGATTGACCCGAAGTCACCCAGTTGACTTTCACGCCTAAGGCAGGATTGTAACTGACCATCTTCTGATGATTGGCCCAACATCACCCAGTTGGCTTTCATAGCTAAGTCAGGACTAGAACTCCCAGTCTCTTGATGATTGACCCAAAGTCACTCAGTTGACTTTGCATCATCTAAGGCAGGACTATAATTCACTATCTTCTGATGATTGGCCCAACATCACCCAGTTGGCTTTCATAGCTAAGTTAGGACTAGAACTCCCAGTCTCCCGTTTTCTAGTCAGATGCCTTAACCAGGAGACCAAAGTGGCTTCTCATGTGTTCCAATAAAAATAATACTCCAACCCAGAAGATGGCGATGTAGTTATAACTTTTATTGAACTACGTACTGCAATAAGTCCTTGAAGTTCAGCCAGCCATCTCTGCCTCTGTGGGACACAACAAGCTTGGTTTTCAGAAATTGGCATTCAGCTGTGCTCGAATCCACAGCAAGGACGGATTGATCGGCCACAACGATGCATTTGGCTTTGGAAGCTTGAATTCTATAGGAAATGTCTTTCGCTGTTAGCTGAGGGGTTCCAGGAATAAAAATAATCCCTGTGAAAGAAGTAGGGAAGAAAGCGATCAGAGAGACCAATATGAAGAGTCCATGTCATAGATAAAGTGAAGTCGTAAATGTAAAAGTTCCCCTCGCACATATGTGCTAGTCGTTCCCAACTCTAGGGGGCAGTGCTCATCTCTGTTTCAAAGCCGAAGAGCCAGCACTCTCCGAAGACGTCTCTGTAGTCATGTGGCCAGCATGACTCAATGCCGAAGCCGCACGGAACGCTGTTCCCTTCCCACCCAAGGTGCTCCCTATTTTTCTACTTCCATTTTTTACGTGCTTTCGAACCACGAGGTTGGCAGAAGCTGGGACAAGTCACGGGAGCTCACTCCGTTACACGGCGCTAGGGATTTGAACCTAGATAGATAGGATATTCTTTGGCATTCTTAGGAAAAGTGTCTCCTGGGACACCTTAGGAATGTCCACTAACACTCTTAGGAAGAGAGTCCACCAGGAAACGGAGTAACAGAAGAACAGAGTTGGAAGAGACCTTGGAGGTCTTCTAGACCAACCGCCTGCTTAGGCAGGAAACCCTACACCACTTTAGACAAATGGTTATCCAATCTCTTCTTAAAAACCTCCAGTGTTGGAGCATTCACAACTTCTGGAGTCAAGTTCTTCCACTGATTAATTGTTCTAACGGTCAGGAAATTCCTCCTCAGTTCTAAATTGCTTCTCTCCTTGATTAGTTTCCACCCATTGCTTCTTGTTCAGGTGCTCAGGTGCTTTGGAGAATAGTTTGACTCCCTCTTCTTTGTGGCAGCCCCTGAGATATTGGAAGACTACGATCACGCCACCCCTAGTCAGATTTAACAGATTAACAGAGTTAGAGGACCTTGTAGGTCATCTAGTCCAACCCCCCCCCCCAAAGCAGGAGACCCTACACAATTTCTGACAGATGGCAGTCCAGTCTCTTCTTGAAAGCCTCCAGTGAATGAAGCTCCCACAACTTCTGAAGGCAACTTCTGTTCTTTTGGTTGAGTGTTCTCACTGTCAGAAAACCCCTCCTTATTTCTAGGTTGAATCTCTCCTTGGTCAGTTTCCATCCATTATTCCTTATCTGGCCTTCAGGTCCTTTGGAAAATAGCTTGACCCCCTTCCTCTCTGTGGCAGCCCCTCAAATATTGGAAGACTGCTATCAAGTCACTCCTAATCCTTCTTTTCATTAAATTAGACATACCCAGTTCCTGCAACTGTATTTTATATGTTTTAGCCCCCGGTCCCCTAATCATCTTTGTTGCTCTTCCCTCTACTCTGGAAGACTGCCATCATGTCTCCCCTTCTTAGGAATGTCCACTGGCCCACTTAGGAAGCAGAGGCTAAGGCAGGGGTGAAATTCAGCAGGTTCTGGAGAACCGGTAGCGGAAATTTTGAGTAGTTTAGAGAAACGGTAGTGGTAATTTTGAGTAGTTCAGAGAACTGGCAAATGCCACCTCTGGGTGGCCCCAGAGTGGGGTGGGAATGGAGATTTTATAGTATCCTTCCCCTGCCATTCCACCAAGCCACGCCCACCAAGCCACACCACGCCCACCAAGCCACAACCACAGAACCAGTAGTAAAAAGTTTTGAATTTCACCACTGGGCTAAGGATTATCTTCCTTATAACATTTACTAACCTGTTCGCATGGAAGCCAGAGCTAGTAGCCACCACTCCGGAATGCGGGGCAGAACGATCATAACTTTGTCCCCTCGTTCTAAGCCACATGGACCCAAGAGGACATTGGCAGCTTTTCGAGAGAAGAAAGCCAGCTCCTCAAAGCTCCACTTCACCTCTTTGTTCTGACCGTTGACCCACCAGAAGGCTGGGTTGCCCGCTCTCTTCCCATCCTAGAAGGCAACTCAAGAAGTTAAAATTCACGAAGGGGCAGCTGAAAACCTATCCTAATCCAGACAAGATCTGGTGATCAACTGCAAATGAAAATAAAAGCTACCCTTTCCCCCTGAAAATAAGACCTCCCCAGATATTAAGCCCAATTGGGCTTTTGAGTGCATGCGCTAAAATAAGCCCTCCCCTGAAAATAAGCCCTCCCCTGAAAATAAGCCCTCCCCTGAAAATAAGCCCTCCCCTGAAAATAAGCCCTCCCCTGATAATAAGTCCCATTTTACGCATGAACAGCTGTCCCCACTATTTCCTGGGGAAGGGAAAGGGGGGAACGTGCCCCACGGTGCCCCACATGCACCTGTCAGACACGCGGGAACGGCCTCGCACAAGCCCCTCTCACAAACCCTAGCTACTGCGCCCCTTCTCTTAGTAGCGGTCGCAAAAAGAGCAGGAGGCCCGGGGACGCAAGAGTGTGCCAGAAACAGAGACAGAACTTCCATTCTATATTTTCTATTCTGTTCCATTCCATTCCATATTTTCTATTCTATTCTATTCTTAATTTCCATTCTATTCTTAATTTCTATTCTATTTCTATTCTTAATTTCCATTCTATTCTTAATTTCCATTCTATTCTTAATTTCCATTCTATTCTTAATTTCTATTCTATTTCTATTTCTATTATTTCTATTTCTATTTCTATTCCTATTTCTATTCTATTCTCTCAAAGCTTGTGTGCTTCCAACAATAACTTCAGTTGTGGTCCTTTCCCACAAAAGGAGTGCAAAATGTTACCTTTTCCTCTTGGGTCCATTTATCTACCACGTCGCTTGCAAAGTTGAAGTACTCGGGCACTTCCTGGTGGCCCCGATTGACAGCTTCGTAATACGAGGGGATCAAAGAAGCTACGTATCGTTTTGCTTGGTGAAGAAACACCCAAGGGGTCTTCCGATGCCCAAAGCACTTGGCTAAGAGTTTCATGATCCCTGTTTGAGATCAGCAATCCGGGGCTTGATTTCCTGCCAAAACAGGGGAGGGGAGGGGAGGGAAATTGGAGAATGGGAGTTTCTGACTCCCTACCCTTAGCTGCACCTCCTTCTCCGCCAGCATTCCTCCTCGGGGCAATTCACCTCTGACCTTTCTTCTTGGCTGACACGTCCCCACCCATCCACCCCAGCCAATGGGCCACCACTCTGCCCCACGGGCAGGGCAGCCAAGAGGTTTATTAAGTGCTGGAAGAAGGCTAGGATGGGCCTCCCTCACCTATACACGGACTCTTTAGGTATAATTACTGATTGTACAGTTATAGAGACTAACTTGATTTTGCATTTAATAACCGCAGCAAGACTGTTGGTGGCGCAATACTGGAAGAAGGAAGATTTGCCTACTATTCAAGAATGGACATTAAAAGTAACAAACCTAGCAGAGATGGCTAAAATATCAGCATATCTCAAGGACCACTCAAATGAGAGATATAAACTGGAGTGGAGAAGATGGGTTGACTATACTCAAAATAAATACGGGACTAAGAAATTCCAGATAGTTTATGACTGAAGAAACAAGGAATGATATAATCTGTTTAGAGTTAGCCTAGCAAAGAGGAGTTAAAGCTCAAATGAAAGATGATACTAACTATCTTTAAGTTTATTTTAGAACATCTTTGTTGAAGATTTATACCCTGTATTGGTTCTGGAAAGTTGGGGGGGGAGATTGGGGGGAGGGTGGGGGGGAGGGGAGGAGGAGGAGGAGGAGGAGAAACAAAAAAGGAGGAGGAGAAGGAGGAGGAGGAGGAGGAAAGTAAAAGAAAGGAGGAGAAGGAGAAGAAGAAGAAGAAAGGAGGAGGAGGAGAAAGAGGAGGATAAGATGAGATAAACATTTGTAAAACTTTTTTTTTTCAAAAATTTTCAATTAAAAAAAATTGTGTCTTAATTGTACATGTACACTGTACAGCGTTTTTACGGAGCTCCGGATTTTAGAGATGACATCACCATTCGTAAACCGGAGTGAAATATAAAATCTAGTCATATAAATCAAAGGAAACTAAACATGCAAACTTAAATAAATACTGTAAATCGTGGGATTAAAATTCCATAAAATTACACAAATTGCACTGCGTTTCAGGTTCATAAAGGTTAGGTCAAACAGGGCTGCAAGGAGGTTTTGCTACAGATGCAAAGTATGAAGTATATATCCGATATTGTTTTTCTTTTTAAAAATTTGGTTTTGTAAAAAAAATTTTTTTTTTTTAAAATCCCACTTTGAGCTCCAGGGGCCCCGGAACAATGTACCGGCTGCATCCCCCTCTCCTCATCCCTTGCCCATGTGCTTCAGCGAAGCAGGGTTCGTAGTATACATAATTGTCTGCTACAACATCCTACCTGTCAATCTCTACTTCGGCTTCAACCACAATAATACATGGGAGAACAATAGATAGCAACTGAAAGTAAACCGCTCCAAACTCGATTGCAGAAAATAGGACTTCAGCAACAGAGGGGTCGACGCCTGTAATGCTCTACCTGACTCCGTTGTTACATCCTCAAATCCCACAAAACTTTAACCTTAATCTGTCCAGCGTGGACCTCACTCCATTCCTAAGAGGTCCGTAAAGGGGGCGTGCATAAGCGCACCAGCGTGCCTTCCGTCCCTGTCCTACTGTCCCCATTTATTTGTACTGATTTCCTGTGCTCATGTCCATGTTTATACTTATACCTGTTATCTCGTACCTGTTTGACAAACTAAATAAATAAATAAAAGATTCAGAGCAATGGTTCAAAAAAATCAAGCTGTTTCCTAAAGGCACCACTAGATGGCGCTTTGCCACTCAGGACCATTCTAAACTCTGGCGGGAACCATTTCTCCCCCCCCCCTTTTCCTTTTATCTGAATTCCTTTCTATTTACTCTTTTTAGATTAAAAAAAAACCAACTGTCCCTTCCAGGATCTTTGAATGAAGGATGAAGTGCGAGAACTGTTATACAGAGTTAGAGACAGTCCACATCAAAGGAAATTTCAATGCAATACAATAGCAGAGTTGGAAGGGACCTTGGAGGTCTTCTAGTCCAACCCCCTGCCTAGGCAGGAAACCCTATACCGTTTCAGACAAATGGCTATCCAGCATCTTCTGAAAGACTTCCAGTGTTGGGGCATTCACAACTTCTGGAGGCAAGTTGTTCCACTGATTAATTGTTCTAACTGTCAGGCAGAGATGTGCAGACAAGATAGATGATAGATAGATTGATAGATAGATAATAGATAGATAGATAGATAGATAGATAGATAGATAGATAGACAGACAAGATAGAGAGAGAGAGAGAGAGAGAGAGAGAGAGAGAGAGAGAGAAATAGACAGACAGACAAGATAGATAGATAGATAGATAGATGATAGATAGAGAGATAGAGAGACAGACAGACAGATAGATGATAGACAGACAGACAAGACAAGATAGATAGACAGACAGACAGATAAGATAGACAGACAGACAAGATAAGATAGACAGACAGACAGACAAATAACCTGAGCCCCTTTTCTTTAAAGGAAGATTGAGAAGCAATGAGAAAAATCCTGATAGTATCTTACTCCATTTATGCCTGCAAATGTCCATGATTTAAGGACAAAGAAGACGTCAGCATGACTTCTGGGCTCGTTTTGAAGAATATCTTGGACGTCCCGCAAATCTAGAATGCTCGCTTGAACTTACCAACCTCCAGGCTTCTAGAAGTGGGAGGGAAGACTTGACGGAGTAGGCTTTGCAGCGTAGCTGCCCAAGACATCCAGTTGTGCTCCGTTCATCCTCATCTATTGTGTCGGGGATGGAGCTTTTTCAAGAGAAAAATAGGAAAGAGAGAACTGTCCGTCAGGGGAATGGTGCAAGAGTGATGGGGCAAAGTCCTGTTTGGCTTCAGAGCAATGACCGAGATGCAAATGACCATCTCATGGTCCATCTCAACTGATGAGGACACAGATAACATTTGAATGGGGGAAGAGGGAGAAGAGAGGAGAGAGGAGGAAAGGGTAATGGAGAAGGGGGGAGGAGGAGGAGAAGGAGGAGGAGGAAGAGGAGGAGGAAGAGGAGGAGAAGAAGAAAAGGAGGAGGAGGAGAAAGAAAAAAGGAGGAGAAGAAGAAGGAGAAGAAGAAAGGAGGAGGAGGAGAAGAAAAGGAGGAGGAGGAGGAGGAGAAAGAAAAAAAGGAGGAGGAGGAGGAGGAGAAAGAAAAAAGGAGGAGGAGGAGAAGGAGGAGGAGGAGGAAGAGGAGGAAAGTAAAAGAAAGGAGGAGAAGGAGGAGAAGGAGGAGGAGGAGAAGAAAAAAGGAGGAGGGGAGGAGGAGAAAAGGAGGAGGAGGAGAAGAAGAAAGAAAAAAGAGGAGGAGGAGGAGAAGGAGGAGAAGGAGAAGAAGAAAGGAGGAGGAGGAGAAAGAGGAGGATAAGATGAAGAAGAAGGAGAAGGAGGATAAGATGATGATGATGATGATGATGATGATGATGATGAAGAAGAAGAAGAAGAAGAAGAAGTAGTAGTAGTAGTAGTAGTAGTAGTAGTAGTAGTAGTAGTAGTAGTAGTCATGTTGTGTGACATATAGGATGACACATTGGCAACCTTTGTCCCCAAAACATGTCACTTTCAAGCTTTTCTTTTACACTCTGCAGAATCTTCCATTATCACACTGCTAAAAATCATCTGGTTGCCCCCTACCCTCATCTGAATAATGTATCATACGGAGCAAATCAGCTCAGCACTCAAACGCCAAGGAGCTCAAGGACTTACTTTTAACATCTCTGGTCCTCTATTTCAATTCTCTCCAGTAGTTTGGTTTCCTTTTTATTTTCCCAATCTACTGTTTCCTAGAGAACATCCCCATTGACATCTCGTTTAGTGTGTGTGTGTGTGTCTGTGTCTGTGTGTGCGCGTGTGTTCCAGCATAACTCTGGAGCGCCTCAAGCAATTTCAACCAAACTTGGTACACAGATGCCTTACTCTCTGGAAATAAATACTGGAGGGGGTGGGGTAAGACACCCCTTTCGGTGTGTGCGCTCTGTTAAGATACAGCCTGTTGTGCCTTCAAACGGCTTCTACAGTACTGCCGCAAAATGGCTTCTACTGTACAGCACAGCGAGTTGCTATGGTAACGGCTCCACAGTACTCCACAAGGGGGCTCCCTCTGGTAAGGGGGAAAATCCAACATTAGAAATTACGTTTGGTCCGGACATTTTCCCCCCTACAAATAAATATCCGGCCAACGCCAGGTTATCAGCACTAATCCCTGAATATTTCACTTGCCAACTCTAAAAATTGGTGAAAGCTTCAATCAGGCAAAGTGTTTGTTTGCTGGAGGAATGAAAACTGCATTTTTTCCCCTATGGGAAGAATTCTTCCGAGGAGATACAAAGAACGTGCTATGAATAAGACAATTGGCGAACGAGGCTCTTGCAAAACTTCTGAGTCTTATTAAAATTCAGAGGCCCTCAATTGTGCAGCTGTTTGGACAGCTGGATCTCCCGAATGAATTATTCTTGACCCACCACAGGCCCCTGCGACGGTTATGAATGTGGCTCTCAAATGATACTAACACTTTCGATCCAAATTCAAACTTAAATCTCTCTCTGGCCATTCCATAGCTGTCATTTTTGGGATTATTTCTGTTCCTGCTTTTATGGCTGAGAAGAACTTGAAGGATGTTGCGGATACCTCTATGTTGATGGTTGATCCTCCATGTAATTGTATAACAGAACACCATATTCACTCCTTTTATTGAAGAGAGAACACCTGTAAGCTGATGGAGAATTTAGTAAAACAAGGGAGAAAATCTAATTTATGTGGAATAAGATGTGCTGCGAATTTATGATTGAACATAAATACTTATTAGAGGGGTGGGGGAGAAACTAGATTCCTGATCTTGTCTGCAGTTCTTACCATGATAAAAGGAATTGCTATAATCCATTTTTCTTGCTCTACAACTTCCAAAGTTGTATGAGGCCTGTTGTGGCCCAGCAAGAGCCGTTGGAGCTGCCACCAGACTCCGACAGCGAGGGGCCCTATGAGTCGGCTCTGGAGGATGTGGAGGAGAGGCTGGTTGGCCACCAGGAGGCGCCTGAGCCTTGGAGCAGTGGGGAGGAGACAAGGGAGTGTGATCCTGACGTCATGCATTGGAGCAGTGGGGAGGAGACAAGGGAGTTGCTCCTGGATGCCCAGCAACGGAGAGCTAATAGGCGTAAAGAACAGTTACGCAGTTACAGGAGATAATTGAACTCAGCTGGTAGTATTAGGCTCCTCTCAAGACTATAAAAGGAATGATTTTCCACATGCTCGTCGCAGGAATCAACGTATTCACTAGAGGGAAGAAGCTATCGTGGCTAGCTTGGCAGGCTGGATTGCTGCCAAGGTTAGTCTGTGCTGGATTGCTGCCAAGGTCTAGTCTCTGTGTTAATAAATCCTTGAAGTATCTTTGCCTCGGCGTGCTTTGGTGTAGGAAGAGGGGAGGGTCAGAACAGAGGCCTATGCCCCCTTTTCCACGTTTATATTCATTTAGGGGTGTAGGTTTAGTCTTAGATCTAGAAGATGATCAGCAGGTAAAGGCTTCTTCGATTTAAACTCAATTCATGGGCGTTTCAAGTAATTGGCTCGGAAACAATACAGAAACACTTTCCTTTTAGGATGCTTTCCCACTGTCCAGGCATTTCTTTGTGGTCTCCCTTCCAAATCCTAACCTGGTTGGACTCAAGCTCAACTATGTGCTGCCACCTAGTGGCAAGGCTAAAGAGTACAGGGAGTTTTGCAACCAATTCATGTAACAAGCATTCAAAATTATAATGAAAAAAAAGTGACTTACCACGGATCCTTATATTTATAACCAGGGGTGGGCTTCAAAAATTGCAGCAATGGGTGCATTGCCATGATGTGCATGGCTTAATTGGCCTCCTGAATCACAGGGGGGGGGGTTGCCCTTCCCAAGCTCCGGAGGCTTTCCTCTTGCCTCTGGGAGGGCAAAGCCAGGCCCATTTCCAGACTTCTGTAACCTTTGGTAAGCCATTCCCCCCCCCCCCATCCCCGAGCCTCTGCGTGGTGCCTTGCTTAGCAATGGAGATTCTGATCCCAATTGTGGTCTTAAGTTGAGGACTTAAGATGGTGGGACTGCCAAAAATAGGACTGCCCCTGCTGTTGCTATGCCTTTTCTACCCCTTTGGTTAACGGGCAGAATGGCTTCCCATAAACCTCAAGATAAATATTAATGGAGTTTTAAAAAGAGAACTTTATTGAAACGCAGGCGGATTTGCAATATTCTCAAACAAATGTCATCTGCTTGGCTAGGAGACTTAAAGCAAGCAGAATCCTAATTAGTCCGGCAACAGAATGGGCGTGCGTGCATGCTTGCATGCGTGTGTGTGTGAGTGTGTGTGTGTGAGTGTGTGTGTGTTTTCAAGTACCCGGGGAAAAAGCCACATGCCTTTATTATAGGACTCTTCCCTTCCAATTTGGCAGGCGTTCCTGTTTGCTTCCAACCCCACATTCCTGGCAGGTGTGTGAATTGATTTGGAGGATGGACTTCTACGAAATAAATTGGCTTTTGCAATCTGGTCCTGTCAAACGCTCCTTGCTCGTATAATTGCAACCGCAAAAGAGCTATACAAATTCCAGGCCTCTCCTGCCTGCCAACGCCAGAATTGTATCGCGGGAGACCTGGATTGGGGGCGGGAGGGGGGGTTGGCATGCTTTGAAAATGCTGGGGAGGGGAAAACGCTTTGAACTTTTTGCACACACAAAGGAGGAACGCTGGCCTTCTTTTGCTGTTACATTGGCCCGGCCTTAAGGAATGAGGAATTGTGATTCCTACTTTGGGGGGAATTTGCCTTCTGGCATTGCACCCTCTGATTGGCCCGGATGCGACTAGGAATGTGTGGTTCTAACATGAAAAGAATAAGAATAAGAAAATAGAAAAAAAATAGAAAATAGAAAATAGGATAAGGTAAGGTAGGGTAGGGTAGGGTAAGGTAGGAGAGGAGAGGAGAAGAGTTAAGAATGGAATGGAATGGAATGGAGTGGAGTGGAGTGGAGTAGAGTAGAGTAGAGTAGAGTAGAATAGAATAGAATAATGAAGTGAAGAATAGAGTAGAATAATGGAATGAAGAATAGAATAGAATAGAATAAGTTTAGAATAAGAGCCGAGGTGGCGCAGTGGTTAGGGTGCAGTACTGCAGGCCACTTCAGCTGACTGTTATCTGCAATTCAGCGGTTCAAATCTCGCCGGCTCAAGGTTGACTCAGCCTTCCATCCTTCCGAGGTGGGTGAAATGAGGACTCAGACTGTGGGGGCAATATGCTGACTCTGTAAACCGCTTAGAGAGGGCTGAAAGCCCTATGAAGCGGTATATAAGTCTCACTGCTATTGCTAGAATAGAATAGAATAGAATAGAATAATGGAACGAAGAATAGAATAGAATAATGGAATGAAGAATAGAATAGAATAAGTTTAGAATAGAATAGAATAATGAAATGAAGAATATAACAGAATAAGTTTAGAATAGAATAGAATAATGGAATGAAGAATAGAATATAATAATATAATATAATAATATAATAATAATATAATATAATAATATAATAAATATAATATAATAAATATAATAATATAATATAATATAATATAATATAATATAATATAATATAATATAATATAATATAATATAATAATATAATATAATATAATATAATATAATATAATATAATATAATATAATATAATAGAATAGAATAGAATAGAATAGAATAGAATAGAATAGAATAGAATAAATTATTTATTGGCCAAGTGTGATTGGACACACAAGGAATTTGTCTTTGGTGCAGATGCTCTCAATGTAAATAAAAAGACAAGATACATTCGTCACGAATCATAAGGTACAATCATAAGGTACAACACTTAAGGATAGTCATAGGGTACAAATAGACAATCAAATCATACTAGGAAACAATCAATATAAATCGTAAGGATGCAAGCAACAAAGTTACAGTCATACAGTCATAAGTGGGAGGAGATGAGTGATAGGAACAATGAGAAGATTAATAGTAATAGCAATGCAGACTTAGTAAATAGTTTGACAGTGTTGAGGGAATTATTTGTTTAGCAGAGTGGACTCCTGGGCAAATAAACCCAGCTTTATTTATTTACTATTTATTTAATGAACCTTTCCTCCCTCGCCAAAGTTCCCTGGGTGAATGAGTGGCATTTAGCAATGTGCCCTCACAACCTGATAAGGCAGTAAAAGTGGGACTTTCCCCCAATTTCTGGCATTGCAACATCCCTTGGAATAATTGCAGTGCAACCTGTTGGTTGGAATATAAGATAAGAGCCGAGGTGGCGCAGTGGTTAGGGTGCAGTACTGCAGGCCACCTTAGCTGACTGTGATCTGCAGTTCAGCGGTTCAAATCTCACCGGCTCAAGGTTGACTCAGCCTTCCATCCTTCCGAGGTGGGTAAAATGAGGACCCGGACTGTGGGGGCAAGTTGCTGACTCAATTTGCTAAAAAATATATATAATAATTTGTAAACCGCTTAGAGAGAGCTGAAAGCCCTATGAAGCGGTATATAAGTCTAATAAAATAAATAAATAAATAAATAAATATTGCAACAAATGTTTTTCCATGACAAGACAGAAGGTGAATTTCTTGCTCTGCTCAACTGCTCAGACTTAGCAAATACAAGGCCAGCGATATAAATCAAGAGCTTATTTGCCAACAAATATCTGCAGATTTTTGGAACTGCCTTCCCAAGAAAACATGTTGTGGCCCACCAGCGGAGCTGGCAGCAGATTCGGACAGTGAGGAGGGTTGGGGAGAAACACGGGCCAGTCCTGGAGTCTGGGGAAGGTTCTGATGAGGGCTCTGTGTCGGAGGCAGAGAGGGGGCCAGAGCCGTATGCCAGTAATCAGCTGCCTTCAGAGTCAGACATCAGTGGGGCAGAAGAACAGCTGGAGCCTGTTCCCATTGTGCGCATGCACAGAGTTGCCAGACGAAGGGAGCAGCTAAAGAACAGGGGTCGACTTGGGAGTGAGGCCACAGGTGGACGGTGAATGGCCCCTCCCAGAGGAAATAAAAGAGGAGCAAAAGGGGAGTGGAGTTTGCAGGAGACAATTAGTTCACTTAATTGGTTCGTGACTCTCCAAGACTCCTTGCCAAGTTTTGCAGATATCGGCCTGGCAGCTCAACTCCCAGAATTCCCCAGCCATGCATGCTGTGCTAATTCCCTATGCTGGGGGATTTGGGGAGTTTTCCAACCCCTCTGAAAGTCACCAAGGTTGAGGGAAGTCTGCTGCAGAGTGTTGCTCAAATTGTTTCTTGTTATTATGCTTTTGAAAAAAGAACAACCTGTACGAGGAGGAGAAGAACAAGGAGAACAAAGGAAGTTTTGTTCCAAGTGTAGCTGAGATGATGATACCCTTGTAGAATTTCTGATGAAGTCAATTGCACCGATTTTGTTCTGCAGGTTATTAGCATTAAAGGGAAACCAGAAAGAGTTAGGAAGGGAGGAGGGAGGGAGGGAAACCCTGTTAGTCTACAAAATAGAAGATCATCCTGTAGCATGATCAAGGCTGACCAACTTCATCAGAGCTTAAGCCTGCCTCCTACAGGGACTTTACTCCAAGTACAGCCGGGTTTCATTGCAATTTTTGCAACTCGACAATCTTTCATTTTGTGACTAAAGTTGCAACAGCACTGAAAAAAAGAGACACATTACTATTTTACACTTTTATGGCCATTTTAAAATGGTAAAGGTTCCCTTCGCACATATGTGCTAGTCGTTCTCGACTTCAGAGAATGACTAGGCAGTGCTCACCTCCATTTCAAAACCGAAGAGCCAGCGCTGTCTGAAGACGTCTCCGTGGTCATGTGGCCAGCATGACTCAGTACCGAAGATTTAGATTTAGATTTAGTTTATTTGTATGCTGCCCTTCTCCGGGAGGGACTCAGGGCGGCGAACAACTCAAAGGGGGAAAAGGGAACATAAAAACACAATACACGTGATTAAAATAAACAAGAATCATACAACCATACAAGTCGAGAGGGGAGGGGAACTCATCAACCCCAGGCCTGCCGGCACAGCCAGGTTTTGACGGCTTTTCGGAAGGCCTGGAGAGAGGTGAGGGTCCGAATCTCCACGGGGAGTTCGTTCCAAAGGGTCAGAGCTGCCACAGAGAAGGCCCTCCCCCGGGTAGTAGCCAGGTGGCATTGGCTGGTGGATGGAACCCGGAGGAGGCCGGCCCTGTGTGATCTAACGGGTCTTTGGGAGGTAATTGGCAGCAGGTGGTCTCTCAAGGCTCATGGAAGGCTATTCCCTTCCCACCAAAGTTGGTCCCTATTTTTCTACTTGGATTTTTTACGTGCTTTCGAACTGCTAGGTTGGCAGAAGCTGGGACAAGTTAACGGGAGCTCACTCCGTTACGCGGCACCAGAGTTTCGAACCGCCGAACTGCCGACCTTTCGGTCGACAAGCTCAGCATCTTAGCCACTGAGCCACCGCATCCCATATGGCCATTATAGCGTCCTTAAAATCATGTGATTAAAACTGGGATGTTCGGAAACTGGCTTATATTTATGACGGTTGCAGTGTCCTGGGGTCTTGTGATCCCTGTTTTGTGACCTTCTGACCAGCAAAATCAATACGGCAACCAGAATCCCTAAACAACCATGTTACTCACTCAACAACCGCAGTGATTTGCTTAACAATGGTGGCAAGAAAGGTTAGTAAAATGGGGCAAAACTCACTGAAACAACTGTCTCGCTTAGCAACGGGAATGTTGGGGCTCAACATTGTGGTCATGAGTCAAGGACTCCCTGCAATAGCAGGGGAGAAGCTGCTTAACACTTTATAGCGGTTTGCGAGAAATATGCGAGAAGTTCAAGGCATGTAAAAATCCTTAACTTCCGTTTCACCAAAAGCTCAGTTGCCAATTGTGGGGCTTGTGCTGAGTGAAACGGTGATCTTTTTTCGGGGAGGGAAAGTGAGCAAGAGAATGCAAAACCTTTGCTAGACCAGTTCTTGAATGCAGCTCATCTGCCTGGAATCCCCACTGTACATCGGATATTAATACAGTTGAGAGCGTCCAGAGCAGTGATGGGTTTCAAAAATCGTTCGAACCTACTCTGTGGGTGTGGCCTCCTTTGTGGGAGTGGCTTGCCACCCATGTGACCGGATGGGAGTGGCTTGCCGCCCATGTGACTGGGTCCACTGGTGGACCCTCTTCTAACCGGTTCGGTAGATTTGACAAACCGATTCTACCGAATAGGTGCGAGCTGGTAGGAACCCACCTCTGGTCCAGAGGTGTTTCATGAGACAGGTACTCCACTCCTCTGCTCACAATAGAATCCCTTACACCGCCAGGCTTGATATTTTGGCCTTGGAGAACTGTCTCACCTGCGGTCTGACCTCAGTGTAGTACACAAAATTATCCGCTACAACGTCCTACCTGTCAACAACTACTTCAGCTTCAACCTCAATAATACTTGGGCAAACAATAGACACAAACTCAAGGTAAACCGCTCCAAACTCGATTGCAGAAAATACGACTTCAGCAACAGAGTGGTCAACGCCTGGAATGCTCTCCCTGACTCCGTTGTTACATCCTCAAACCCCCCACAGCTTCAACCTCAAACTGTCTACCATGGACCTCACCAGAGGTGGGTTCCTACCAGTTCGCACCTATTCGGTAGAACCGGTTCGTCAAATCTACCGAACCGGTTAGAAGAGGTTCCACCACTGGACCCAGAAAGCAGGCCACACCTACAGAAGAGCTTTCAAACTTTTTTGAAACCCACCACTGGTCCTTGGATAGGATTATTCTACACTATCATGCTCCTATTTATAAAACTCGGTGCCTCTGTGAAAGGTAAGGATGACTCCTGCGTTTGTGGTGCAATCAGAACATTGCGTGTGTTGAGGTTGTTTTAACACAAACCAAAGATGCCTTTTAAAAAACAAGTTTACCTCATATTCTTATGCATGCCAGTGCTGTGTGGGAGGTAATTTAAGGTGGTTCTGACAAGTGTCGTCGGCATCTTCATATCCGGTCACATGGGTGGCAAGCCACTCCCATCCAGTCACATGGGCGGCAAGCCACTCCCACAAAGGAGGCCACACCCACAGAGTAGGTTGGAACACTTTTTGAAACCCACCACTGGACCTCACCCCATTGCTAAGAGGTCTGTAAAGGGGGGTCTGCATAAGCCCATCAGCGTGCCTACCATCCCTGTCCTACTGTCCCCATTTAATCGTACCCATTTCCTGTGTTCCTATTTATGTTTATCTTTTACATGTTTGACAAACTAAATGAATAAATAAAATAAATACATTCTCAAGGGGTGGGGGAAGCGTGGCACGACAAAACCGCGCTCGTCAAAATAGCGGTGATAAGACCGTGTTGCTAAAGCCACGACGTCATCACCGCGCGTCATCATTGCTGCGACAACAGCGTGGCGATGGAAGGGCGCTTTAAAACAGCGCGGCGGCAGAAAGCCGATTTAGGGTTAGGTTTAGGGTTAGGTTTAGGGTTAGGTTTAGGGTTAGGTTTAGGGTTAGGTTTAGGGTTAGGTTTAGGGTTAGGTTTAGGGTTAGGTTTAGGGTTAGGTTTAGGGTTAGGTTTAGGGTTAGGTTTAGGGTTAGGTTTAGGGTTAGGTTTAGGGTTAGGTTTAGGGTTAGGTTTAGGGTTAGGTTTAGGGTTAGGTTTAGGGTTAGGTTTAGGGTTAGGTTTAGGGTGCTGAGTGCTTCGGAAGGCATGGATTTGCCCTCCGCGATTATGTCATCGCGGTAGGGTCGCATTTTTCCTTAGCGCTTCGAACGGCACGGATTTGCCCTCCGCACTTATGTCGGCGCGGATAAGGGCTTTGCGGTTTTGTGGTGGAACCTGGGAGAAGGACTTTGGGGACATTTGTGCCCTGACTTGGCTGATAATCTGTTGGGAACATGACTGCCGATAGAAAATTGAGGGTTTCTGCTGGTTGCTATCGCCCGATAAGGACGCCCGCACTTCAAACCTAAGGGGAAAGTAGCAAAAAAATCATCTGCGAAAAAAGATCTAATCACAAATGGCTTTGTATTTTGCTCATTTATAACCCTGATAACACTTGCATGTCTGACTTGGCTCCCCCCCCCCCCCCCGATGAAATGCAAACAAGCCTCAAATATCTTTCACCCTCTAACACAACGACGTTTGAGATTGCAAAGGGCATCACACCAGCATAATAATATTTCCAGGCTGGCAAGATTCTGTCGGCGTAGCTTTACAATAAAGCAGAATTCGCTCCTCTGGTCCGTGATTCCTATCCTGCTTTGCCTTGTGAGGCCAGCACCAATCTTGCAAGTATGAAAGTACAATTTTCTCCCCAACCCGGAAGGTGGGTTCCTAACGATTCGGATGGGTTTGGGCCCCCCACCAACCTTTGTCAATGGGCCATTAAGGCCTGAGCCAATCTATTCGACATAACAAAGATCTACCTCTTTCAGGCAGAGCCATAGGAGGGATTGTCCAAAGCCAGAGGTGGCAGATTCTGACCCGGTTCTGGAGAACTGGTAGCGGAAAATTTGAGTAGTTTGAAGAACTGGTAAATAACACCTCTGGCTGGGCCCGCCCCCATATATTCTTTGTCTCCTGAGCCCCAGCTGATCTGGAGCAAATGGGAATTATGCAGTAACCTTCCCTTGGAGTGGGGAGGGAATGGAGATTTTGCATTATCCTTCCCCTGGAGTGAAGAGGGAATGGAGATTTTGCAGTATCCTTCCCCTGGAGTGAAGAGGGAATGGAGATTTTGCAGTAACCTTCCCCTGGTGTGGGGAGGGAATGGAGATTTTGCATTATCCTTCCCTGGAGTGGGGAGGGAATGGAGATTTTGCATTATCCTTCCCCTGGAGTGAAGAGGGAATGGGAATTTTGCAGTATCCTTCCCCTGGAGTGGGGAGGGAATGGAGATTTTGCAGTATCCTTCCCCTGGAGTGAAGAGGGAATGGAGATTTTGCAGTAACCTTCCCCTAGAGTGGGGAGGGAATGGAGATTTTGCATTATCCTTCTCCTGCCATGCCCACCAAGCAAGCCCACCAAGCCACGCCCACCAAGCCATACCCACAGAACTGGTAGTAAAAAAAATTGAATCCCACCACTGCCCAAAGCCCTTTCATGACATCATCACCCAGCAAGGCTCAACCAAGCTTCGGACTCAGGGCAGCCTACAGAGCTGCCCCTGCATGGCCCCATGGGAGTCCGACAACCAATCAGAATGCAAGCTCAAATTCAAAAGCCCAGAGAGGGCATAAAACCAAGGCACTCTCAGCATCTCTCCCTTTTTTCTCCCAGGACCTCAAGCCATGTGGTCCTGTCCACCATTAAAACCATCTTCCCCAGCAGACTCCATGTTTCCGGTGTCTCCCCCCCCCCGCTTGGAATTGAACCCAGAACAACGGTTCTTCCAACATAACGATACCTCAAGGAAACGTTCCACGGATGTTCCCTCCCTTTGACCGTGCCTTCCGCTGCTGGTGTTCTATCAGCAGCTTATTAAAACAGAAATTTGCATCCAGAGAAAGGAAAGATTGCAAACAAAACAAAACCAAAACCCAACCATCTGTAGCCGGATTGTCGGTTAAGCAGGGGGCGATTAAGATGCCATGTTGTGTCTGCAAGAAGATGCTAGCTGTAGTTGCCAACTGAGCCGAGATGTTGGCCCGGGGGGCAGGGGGGAATCACACGGCGTTACCAAACATATAAACAGGCAACAGGCTGGTGGGACCACTCAAAGGTCATGCAGTAAAACCACACAGGTTCCCAGCTTTCTCAATCGCAGCTGCTAAAACAAATCTACTCTCAAGATACTCTGAGCCTCTGCTCAGTTGCAGGGCAGTGATGGGATTCAATTTTTTTTACTACCGGTTCTGTGGGCATGGCTTGGTGGGCGTGGCTTGGTGGGCATGGCAGGGGAAGGGTACTGAAAAATCCCCATTCCCATCCCTCTCCAGGGGAAGGTTACTGCAAAATCCCGATTCCTTCCCGATCAGCTCAGGAGGCAGAGAATAGATGGGGGCGCGGCCAGCCAGAGGTGGTATTCACATGTTCTCCGAACTACTCAAAATTTCTGCTACCGGTTCTCCAGAACTGGTCAGAACCTGCTAAATGCCATCTCTGTTACAAGGTCTTAGGAAGACCTGATTTGGCTGTTGGAAAATAGCCAGCAATGCCTTAAAGTCCTTGTTAGGGTTCCTAATGAAGCCAATGAAGCTACATCTTCAATCTCCATCAGCTCCGGCTCTGGCTCATCTTCCTCTGGAGATTCAGGCTTCAATGGGGGACATGATATGAACCATGCCAAAATGTCAGAAAAACCATGCCAGAGATACCCAATTATTTTGTTGCTGAAATTCAGCGGTATAAGTTCAAGAAAGCTTTGGGATCTGTGGAAGGACATTTTGGATTTCGGTGCCCCTCCCTTTGATTTGCTTGCCATGCATTATTTCCTTTAAAAAACATTTAGCAATAGCCGTTTTTAAAGCAACAGACTTATATACCGCTTTATAGTGCTTTACAGCCCTCTCTAAGTGGTTTACAGAGTCATCCTCTTGCCCCCCAACAATCTGGGTCCTCATTTTACCCACTTTAGAAGGATGGAAAGCTGACTCAACCTGAAACCAGTCAGGATCGAACTGCTGGCAATGGGCAGTCAGTAGAATGCAATAGTGCATTCTAATCACTGTGGACCAAGGAAGGAAGGAAGGAAGGAAGGAAGGAAGGAAGGAAGGAAGGAAGGAAGGAAGGAAGGAAGGAAGACTAGAAATAGCAGACTTATATACCGCTTCACAGTGCTTTTACAGCCCTCTCTAAGCAGTTTACAGAGTCAGCCTCTTGCCCCTCAACAATTTGGGTCCTCCTTTTACCCACCTCGGAAGGATGGAAGGTTGAGTCAATCTTGAGCCGGTCAGGATCGAACTCCTGGCAGTTGGCAGATTTAAGTCTGCAATGCTGCATGTTAACCACTGGCAGGGGAAAGGAAGGTAGGTAGTAATAGCCCTTAGACTTATATACCGCTTCATAGTGCTTTTACAGTCCTCTCTAAGCGGTTTGCAGAGTCAGCCTATTTGCCCCCAACAATCTGGGTCCTCATTTTACCCACCTCGGAAGGATGGAAGGCTGAGTCAACCTGAAGCCAGTCAGGATCGAACTTCTGGCAATGGGCAGAGTGAGCCTGCAATGCTGCATTCTAACCACTACACCAACATGACTTGCTTGCTTGTTTCCTTTCCTTTCCTTTCCTTTCCCTTCCCTTCCCTTCCCTCCCCTCCCCTTCCTTCCCTTCCCTTCTTCCTTTGCAAGCAATAGCAGACTTATATACTGCTTCACAAGTGCTTCACAGCCCTTGCTAAGCCGTTTACAAAGTCAGCCTCTTGCCCCCAACAATTTGGGTCCTCCTTTTACCCACCTCGGAAGGATGGAAAGCTGAGTCAATCTTGAGCCTGGTGGGATGTGAATTGCCGAATTGCAGGCAGCCGGCAGCCAGCAGAAAGTAGCCTGCAGTCCTAACCACTGCGCCCCCACAGCTGTTTCATTTCATTGATCCACGGGTCTTTAATTCTGCTTTCCATTTAATGACTAGGTCAGGTGACACCCCCCCCCCCGCTTGATCAGCCCAACGCAAAAAGCCCATTTAGCCCAGGCCGTAAATGGTTTTGCATGAATTCTTCTGGTACCCTGAAATGAGCAAGAATGGAAAGTCGGACATGATTAAAACTCCTACGGGATTATCTTTCTTCTTCTTCTTCTTCAACACCAATGGTGAATTGGAAGCGTTTCGTGAGTCATCAATTAGGGAGTGGAGCAATGAGGCTTTGTAAGCAAGCAAACGGTACTTCAATGAATGATGGTTGCATTGGGCCGCAGCTTATGACAAATATCCTCCAGTGGGCCCTCGCCATTTTATTTCCTCTTTCCTGGCACGCTTCCCTCTTCATCCCAACCCTTCGCAAGAGCCAAGAAAGATAATTGACACATCATCCTCAGCTCCCCAGGGTAGGGACACTCATCCTTTTGCTTCCTAATCATTTCACTGCAAGTTGCCAACACAGCAGGAGTTTAAGCATCCGTGGGGTGCGGAGATGGATGCGTTGAGCTTCTATCATCAATCAAGAAAAAGGACCCCGTCCGAGGCGACATTCGACAAGCCAAGTATCCAATTAAGTCATTATAGAAATGAGGCTATACAATGTCAACAATCTTGGGTGACCGCCTGACCGAACAGGTGTTCCGTTCTTCAACACCATTTCTGGAGGAAAAACAGTGCGGGAGAAAAGACAAACATTTCCGAGGTGGGTCAGAAAACCAAAGAGTTTTGGGGTATCCTTGGAGGCCAAGAGATTTATAGGCAGCAAAAATTAGGAGGCGTCAGGGTGGGAGAATCAGGACCACACATTAAGGCAGCCTTTTCTATGCCCCACGCCACACCCCTAGAACGCTTCTGATGTATTTTTGCACCCCTTAAAAAACACCCCATTTCAAAGCCGAAGAGCCAGCGCTGTCTAAAGACGTCTCCGTGGTCATGTGGCCGGCATGACTCAACACCGAAGGCGCACAGAACGCTGTTACCTTCCCACCGAAGGTAGTCCCTATTTTTCTACTTGTATTTTTTACATGCTTTCGAACTGTAAGGTTGGCAGAAGCTGGGACAAGTCACAGGAGCTCACTCCGTTACGCGGCGCTAGAAAGTCGAACTGTCGACTTTTCTGATCGACAAGCTCAGCGTCTTAGCCACGGAGCCACCTCTGAAAGCTCATATACTTTAGCAATTCTTGTTCATCATTTCTGCACAATTCTATTTCAAACTCAAGTCTTACAACGCTGAAAACCATAAATGAGCTTGTTTATTTTAAAATCTAATGATTGCAAGAGAACCATCGACGATGATTATCTCTCGGCCACCGGTTCTTCTCTCGATTTTGTTTTACGTTCTTCTTGACAAAATTCCAGTATCTGCTGATCAGGTTTGACAACGGATGCGACATTTAAAAACAGCGTGGCAGAAGGCTCGCCTCTGAATTTGTGTGGCGGGGGAAATAAAAACACAAGTTAAATATAAGTTATTGCAAAACGCAGAGGAAAGGGGGAGGATTGTATTCATCTGGCTTGAAATGGCTCTGTGTTTTATAGCTTGCCGTTTGGTTTGAACGAAAGAGTGGGCGTTTCTGAGAAAAACCGGATTTTTAAAGTTAGAAGGACATGACCAGAAGTACCAAAATGGCATCGGTATTTGTGCTACGACAAGGTTAGGGTTAATGTGGATTTTGAAAAACCAGGATGGTGGTTGTGAGAGAAAACAGAAGAGACACAAAGCCAAAGATTTCCCCCCCCCCCAAATAAAAACACACATTTGTGACTCTCAGCCCAAGAAGTCTTTTTCATAGATGAGACATTATAGGCAAACATAACTGGATAATTTCATTTCCCAGAGTTAAAATTCCTGGAATGTTGGTCTGACATAACAGATTATTACAGAAGGAGGCTGAAAGCCTCCTTCTAAAATATATGTGTGTGTGTTGTGGCCCAGCAGCAGCCGTTGGAGCTGCCACCAGACTCCGATAGCGAGGGGCCCTATGAGTCGGCCCTGGAGGATGTGGAGGACCCTGGACAGGGTTCCAACTCCAAGCAGGGCGCAGAGAGACTGGTTGCCCACCAGGTGGCGCCTGAGCCTTGGATCAGTGGGGAGGAGACAAAGGAGAGTGATCCAGAAACCAACTGTGAGTTGTTCCCGGATGCACGCCGTCAAAGAGCTACTCGTCAAGAACAATTATGTAATTACAGGAGGTAATTATGCTCTGCTGATGGTCATTAGGCTCCTCTCCAGACTATGAAAGAGACTGCTTGTGCCACGCCCTTCTTGCAGAAGTCAACGCTTTGACTAAAGAGAAACCAACTTGGCAGGCTGGATTGCTGCCAAAGTTTGTCTGAATTGCTGCCAAGATTTATCGGACATGCTGCCAAGGTCCTTATCTGTTTGTTTACTTGGCTTTCGGCCACCGAGAGTCTGGTCTTGCTATTAAAGGACATTCTCATTAAGTGTGTCTCAGCTTTCATTACTGGACAGAGGAGGGGGTCAGAATATATATATATATATATATATATATATATATATATATATATATATATATATATATATATATATATATATATATATATATATATATATATATAATTTGTGCTGATAAATAAATAAAGGGAGACTAGTATAGATCTATTTCAAGCTATTTAGCTCTCATCAGCTAGCCATACCCTTGCTGGGAATCGAACCTGTGCTCTATTGCCTCTTAGAGAGCTAAATAGCTTCAAAAAGATCTATACTAGTCTACCTTTATTTATTTATCAGCATAAATATAACAAATGTAACAAAAAGGCAACAGTAAAAAATATTGGGTTTCTGTCTGGATGGTCTCTTGTGACGAGCCGAAGACAGAGAGTGGAAGTGTGACCTTCCTCCCATATTTGGGCATACCAGGGGTTGTGACTTTAAATATATACCTCTCACCCTGGCTGGCTGATAAGGAGTCGAGCTCTGTAGCTCATGGTTAACACATCTGCCTAAGAGGCAATAGAGCACAGGTTCGATTCCCAACAAGGGTGTGGCTAGCTGATGAGAGCTAAATAGCTTGAAATAGATCTATACTAGTCTCCCTTTATTTATTTATCAGCATAAATATTATATATATATATATATATATATATATATATATATATATATATATATATATATATATATATATATATATAATATATATATTTCACACACACACACACACACACACACACACACACATGCAGGTCCCACTCACCATCTTCAGGCTGGTGCCTTCTGCTTCATGTTTTCCAACAATTTGGAAAGACGTCAAATAATCTAGCCCTGGTTCGTAACAAACTTTATTTTCTGGGGATCTTCACGAGAACTTGGCTTCCTTTGGTTTTTTTTTCCTAATCCAGTGTTTCTCAGTCTTGGCTGTTTGAAGATGTGTGGACTTCAACTCCCAGAATTCTCCAACCAGAAGAAGCCAGCTGGGGAAATCTGGGAGCTGAAGTCCACACATCTTCAAACGCCGAAGGTTGAGAAACCTTATTGTAATCCCAAAAGCTCTATTAGTATTTTCAGCAAAACCAGACAGAAGGTACTGTATCCGTCTCACCGAAAAAGCTGTTTTGATTTCCACTGGAGGTGGTTTAGGAATATAGGGGGAAAAAACACAGGGCAGGAAATGAAAAGCATAGGGAAAACGAAGAAATAACACACAGACACTCACAAAGATGCTAATTGGTTTCAGTGCTGGGGCAAAATCCAGCATGGGCTGTTGCTAAGACAGCGTTGACTTTGACTTTAAATGCAGATATTGTAGCCTGCAGGAGTTTTTTTTTTAAAATGAAACTAATTACATTTAATAATTCAGGGGGACGTGATATGCTTCATTGTTACTCAGAAACTAATTACTTCTCTCCATCCAAAAGCCTTCCTTCTTCGTGTAAATAAAAGCGGATGTAGACCATATCATTCCAAATGAAATGCAGGGATTTATGGATGAAGGCCCTTCTAAAGTTTGGGGGGTTTAAAGCAGGGATGGAATTCAAAAATTCTTACTACCGGTTCTGTGGGTGTGGCTTGGTGGTCGCCAAGGTGGGAAGGATAATGTAAAAGCCCCATTCCCTCCCCACTCCAGGGGAAGGATGCTGCAAAATCCCCATTCCCTCCCCACTCCAGGGGAAGGATATTGTAAAATCTCCATCCCTCCCCACTCCAGGGCAAGGATACTGTAAAATCCCCATTCCCTCCCCACTCCAGGGAAAGGATACTGTAAAATCTCCATTCCCTCCCCACTCCAGGGGAAGGATACTGCAAAATCCCCATTCCCTCCCCACTCCAGGGGAAGGATATTGTAAAATCTCCATCCCTCCCCACTCCAGGGCAAGGATACTGTAAAATCCCCATTCCCTCCCTACTCCAGGGAAAGGATACTGTAAAATCCCCATTCCCTCCCCACTCCAGGGAAAGGATACTGTAAAATCTCCATTCCCTCCCCACTCCAGGGAAAGGATACTGTAAAATCCCCATTCCCTCCCCACTCCAGGGGAAGGATACTGCAAAATCCCCATTCCCTCCCCACTCCAGGGGAAGGATATTGTAAAATCTCCATTCCCTCCCCACTCCAGGGGAAGGTTAGTGCAAAATCTCCATCCCTCCCACTCCAGGGGAAGGTTAGTGCAAAATCTCCATTCCCTCCCCACTCCAGGGAAAGGATACTGTAAAATCCCCATTCCCTCCCCACTCCAGGGGAAGGATACTGCAAAATCCCCATTCCCTCCCCACTCCGGGGGAAGGATACTGTAAAATCTCCATTCCCTCCCCACTCCAGGGGAAGGTTAGTGCAAAATCTCCATTTCCTCCCTACTCCAGGGGAAGGATACTGTAAAATCTCCATCCCTCCCACTCCAGGGGAAGGTTACTGCAAAATCCCCATTCCCTCCCCACTCCAGGGGAACGATACTGCAAAATCCCCATTCCCTCCCCACTCCAGGGGAAGATTACTGCAAAATCCCCATTCCCTCCCTACTCTGGGGGAAGGATACTGCCAAATCTCCATTCCCTCCCCACTCCGGGGGAAGGATGCTGCAAAATCCCCATTCCCTCCCCACTCCAGGGGAAGGATATTGTAAAATCTCCATCCCTCCCCACTCCAGGGCAAGGATACTGTAATATCCCCATTCCCTCCCCACTCCAGGGAAAGGATACTGTAAAATCTCCATTCCCTCCCCACTCCAGGGGAAGGATACTGCAAAATCCCCATTCCCTCCCCACTCCAGGGGAAGGATATTGTAAAATCTCCATCCCTCCCCACTCCAGGGCAAGGATACTGTAAAATCCCCATTCCCTCCCTACTCCAGGGGAAGGATACTGTAAAATCTCCATCCCTCCCCACTCCAGGGCAAGGATACTGTAAAATCCCCATTCCCTCCCCACTCCAGGGAAAGGATACTGTAAAATCTCCATTCCCTCCCCACTCCAGGGGAAGGATACTGCAAAATCCCCATTCCCTCCCCACTCCAGGGGAAGGATATTGTAAAATCTCCATCCCTCCCCACTCCGGGGGAAGGATACTGTAAAATCTCCATTCCCTCCCCACTCCAGGGGAAGGTTAGTGCAAAATCTCCATTTCCTCCCTACTCCAGGGGAAGGATACTGTAAAATCTCCATCCCTCCCCACTCCAGGGGAAGGTTACTGCAAAATCCCCATTCCCTCCCCACTCCAGGGGAAAGATACTGCAAAATCCCCATTTCTTCCCGATCAGCTGGGAATTAGGAGGCAGAGAACAGATGGGGGCACGGCTAGTCAAGAGGTGGTATTTGCCGGTTCTCCGAAATACTCAAAATTTCTTCTACTGGTTCTCCAGAACTGGTCAGAACAGTGGGGTGGGTTAAAGCAAGTCATAAAAGCAGAGATACCTGCTTTCTTCTGAAGAGCATTCTTTTTCCCAAGCCAGCTGCGACTCCAGTGGTAGATCATTTCCACCAATGGAAGACAACATTTGTAGCTCAAGATGGAATTGTGGAGTCCTCAATGGTCTCTGAGCTTGGTTTTTTTTCATGCAGACATTTCATTACCGAACTAGGCAGCATCATCAGTGCTAGATCAGGTTCTAACTGGCTCTCATCCTGCTTAATCTTTTTTTTCCAAGGCACCCAAAGGCCAGACAAGGAATAATGGATGGAAACTGGTCAAGGAAGAAGATTCAACCTAGAAATGAGGAGACATTTTCTGGCAGGGAGAACTATCGGTTCCACCACAAAACCGCGGTCGACTAAAGCGCGCTCGACGAAACCGTGTACCTGACGTCATCACAGCGCGACGAAAAAAGCACGCTGTGAGCGGTAAAGCTAAAATTAACGTGTAAACCTAAACCTAACCCCCCCAAACCTAACCCTAAACCTAACCCTTAACCTAACCCTAAACCTAACCCTTAACCTAACGCTAAACCTAACGCTAACGCTTAATGTAACCCTTAACCTAACCCTAACCCTAACCCTAACCCTAAACCTAACCCTTACCTTTACGTGAATCGGCTTGCTTTAAAAGCGCTTTTAAAAGCGCCCTTCTTTCTCCGCGGTCGTTGTTGTCGCGCTGCTGATGACGTCAGCGACGCGCTTTAATCGGGCGCGCTTTAGTGGACCGCGGTTTTGTGGTGGAACCGATAGTTCTCCCTGCCAGAAAATGTCTCCTCATTTCTAGGTTGAATCTTCTTCCTGTCGTGCCACGGAACTATCAACCCATGGAAGAAAAGTTGCCTTCAGAAGTTATGGGGGGCTTCATCCCTGGAGGCTTTCAAGAAGAGTGCCATTTGTCGGGGATGGTGTAGGGTCTCCTGCTCGGGCAGTGGGTTGGACTAGATGACCTACAAGTTTGGAATCCTTACACAGTCACCAACGACTCAAGTCCAGCTCCCTGTGAATCCCGTTGACTCTTCGCTAGTGACAATTTGCCTTGATTGTAATTCAGATTCTTTTCTACGGGGAGCGTAAAATAAAGCTCACAGGACTTTTGAACTCCATCCTGACCCCTGGTTTCTTGTTTCTGACAGTAGCCCTGATCTCGAGACTGCAGAAGCAGATCAAATTGTCTGCCAAACTATTTCCTTGAAAAAGAAGTTTTTGCATTTAATCTTTGCACCAGGGGAAAAAAAAAAGCACCGATGAAGCGCAACTTATCTTTGATTTTCCTCTAGCTTTCTTTAATTGCTCTTTGTTTATTAAGGTCACTGACAAGAGAGCAATTTTTCTAATAAACCTTTATTGCTCCAACTTTCAAAGGAGGCTGGAATGAATTGTTATTTTAAAAAGGAGAGATTGTGCCAAAGAATATAAATTGGAAACGTACTTTGAAAAGCAAAGACAAACTATATATGTGTGTGTGTGTGTGTGTGTGTGTGTGTGTGTGTGAGAGAGAGAGAGAGAGAGAGAGATTTGTGCTGATAAATAAATAAAGGGAGACTAGTATAGATCTATTTCAAGCTATTTAGCTCTCATCAGCTAGCCATACCCTTACTGGGATTCGAACCTGTGCTGTATTGCATCTTAGGCAGATCTGTTAACCACTGAGGACAGAGGACAGAGAATGGACAGAGAATGGAAGTAGTGATCTTCCTCCCATATTTGAGCATACCGGGGGTTGTAACTCTGTCTCTGTCTCTGTCTCTGTCTCTGTCTGTCTATGTAACTATCTATCTATCTATCTATCTATCTATCTATCTATCTATCTATCTATCTATCTATCTATCTATCTATCTATCTTTCTTTCTATCTATCTATCTATCTATCTATCTATCTATCTATCTATCTATCTATCTATCTATCTATCTATCTATCTATATATATATATATATATATATATATATATATATATATATATATATATATATATATTCGCACCAATTCGGTAAAACCGGTTCGTCAAATATACCGAACCGGTTAGAAGAGATTCCACCAGTGGAGCCGGAAAGCAGGCCACACCTACAGAAGAGGTTCCCAAAAATTTTGAAACCCACCACTGGTCCTTGGATATGATTATTCTACACTATCATGCTCCTATTTATAAAACTCAGTGCCTCTGTGAAAGGTAAGGATGACTCCTGCGTTTGTGGTCCAATCAGAACATTGCGTGTGTTGAAGTTGTTTTAACGCAAACCAAAGATGCCTTTTAAAAAACAAGTTTACATCCTATTCTGATGCATGCCAGCGCTGTGTGTGAGGTCATTTAAGGTGGTTCTGACAAGTGTCGTCGGCATCTTCATATCCGGTCACATGGGCGGCAAGCCACTCCCATCCGGTCACATGGGCAGCAAGCCACTCCCACAAAGGAGGCCACACCCCCAGAGTAGGTTCGAACAATTTTTGAATCCCACCACTGATCTGGAGCCTGGGGAGGGCCACCACCACCCCCGGCCTTGCTGAAGGAGGCTGACTAGGCCACACCCAGCCAGAAACCTGGCAGAGGAGTCCTTGCTAAAAAATTTGAAGCCCATCCCTGTTCTTTACTTGCTGAGTGGGAAAAAAATGAGTGCATTTCTTTTTTCTCCGTGGTTCTTATTTATCCCGAAGACACGGCTGCCGTGGGCCCAAGTTTAGACAGTCTGCCTTCCCCGTTCAGCCTCACTGCTTCCTCAAGCATCTCTGTCGCTGGGATTTCCAGTTTGCTAACAAGGATGGAGGGAAAGGAACTCGCATCACTGTGAGAGATGGATTGCCCAATCATGTTTCTTGCAGAGACATCGAGTTTATAAATGAACTTGGTATCCGAGGGATCCATAATTCTTCTCGGGCTGGGCTAAGGGGCCGTCATTATCATTATTTAGATGGCTGTCAGCCTTAGTCTAATGAGATCCAGCATAGTTCCTTCAGAAAAGGAGAGAGGGAATCGGTAGTCTGGTTAGAGTTGAACGGCCCCAAAATTCACTCACGGGGGTTGGCTTCTTGAAATAACCTCAACGAGAAAGTTTCATGGATGTGGCAGAGGTGGGTTGTGTTCCCAATTCAGACTGGGTCGGGCAAACCAGTAGTAGTGGTGGCAGGAGGCTCCGCCCACCCGCCCAGATGCTTCTGTGCATGCGCTGAAGTGTTGTGTGCCTGCGCAAGTGTACACAGGAGCGTGCCTGAATCAGTAAATCGATGCTCATTTTAAGGCATCCATTCCAGTTTCCACATTATTAGGGCACATTTATTTATGAAACGGTTTCATATGAGTAGCGTGGTGGCCTAGTGGCAAAGACATTTGCCTCCCATTTGGGAGGTTGAGCATTCAATCCTAGGTAACAGCAGATATTTCTCTCTTAGGGTGCAAAGAAAAAAAATTATCTGCTGTGAACTCTGTGTGGCATCAGGAAGGGCATCAGGCCAGTAAATGCTCAGCTCCATCCAGTTACCCCGACTGTACCCTGAATTAAGGGATCAAAGGGAAAGGTTCCCGTCACACATATGTGCTAGTCATTCCTGACTCTAGGGGGCGGTGCTCATCTCAGTTTCAAAGCTGAAGAGCCAGCGCTGTCCGAAGACGTCTCTGTGGTCACGTGGCCGGCATGACTCAATACCGAAGGTGCATAGAACGCTGTTCCCTTCCCACCAAAGGTGGTGCCTATTTTTCTACTTGCGTTTTTTACAGGCTTTCGAACTGCTAGGTTGACAGAAGCTGGGACAAGCAGCGGGAGCTCACTCCGTTAGGCGGCGTTAGGGATTCGAACCGCCGAACTGCGGACATTTCTGATGGACGAGCTCAGCATCTTAGCCACTGAGCCACTGCGTCCCTGAATTAAGGGATTACAGGGTCATAAAAAGGGAGGGATTTTTTTTTTAATTAAACAGATTTATAGGACTTCCCAACTCACAAAATGAAACGACACGCTCTTAGGATATGCGTGCTGTGCGTAATCAAAGTGATCCTCTTCAAAGTTGCACATGGCGCACAACGTGTGGATCTGAATGAACGGGATCACTCATGATTGTGCAGAATATTCACATCCCAAGATCTTATAAGAGCCGAGGTGGCGCAGTGGTTAGGGTGCAGTACTGCAGGCCACTTCAGCTGACTGTTATCTGCAGTTCAGCGGTTCAAATCTCACCGGCTCAAGGTTGACTCAGCCTTCCATCCTTCCGAGGTGGGTGAAATGAGGACCCAGACTGTGGGGGCGATATGCTGACTCTGTAAACCGCTTAGAGAGGGCTGAAAGCCCTATGAAGCGGTATATAAGTCTCACTGCTATTGTTGCTATCTTGTCATTTCATTCAAGAACAGCTGGGTGTGTTTTGTTGGGAGTTTCTATTTGGGCTCCTTTTTTTGTATGACTCAGATGTCCTTAGATTGGTTCAAAATGGCTGGGTTTTTTTAAAATGTGGCACGTGCATCCCCCCCAAAAAGTAGGAAAACCCATATATCGATCTTTGAAAGTGCTTAAGCATAAGGTTAAAAACTATGACAAGGTTCAGCCAAATCGATACGTATAAATTAAAGCTCCCCTTGGCTCTATGGAAAACAAAGAGGATTACAGACCTTAAGAGGTTTTAGATGGACATTTAAAAACCTCAGCCACAGCAGATGACCAAAATAGTTTGAATAGGCCTTTCTAAAAATATATATATATATAATTATAATTTGAATACGTGGAGTAAATGCATCCATTACACATTTCTAAATTTTGAATTCTTACCTTTGCGGGAAAAAAAGAAAAAAGAAAAGAAAAAAGCAGACATAAGTTATTTGCTTTGCCCTCCAAACTGCAAAGACAGTTTGTCCTCCATAAAATTCCTCTCACATATCAACTTTTCTACGCCTAAATGAAGAAATCTGTCTTTTGGGTGTCCTTTTCTAAATGAACCATTTATCATTTCCGCAATTTTACTGTCAACGATATGACAGCCTTGCTGAGAGGGCTTTAGAAGAGAGAGAGACTTATTCATCAAGATTGGAGTTTCTTGGTAGCAACCAAGGGCCAAAATGATTGTTTTGTCCTCAGAAGAAGCCTATCGGTTGTTAGTAGGCAACAGAAGAAGGAGAAACATCTTCAGGAGTCAACCAAGGGCTTCTCTGAAGCATCTCATGATCTCTTTTGAAAAACAAGAGGTTGAATGAGAGACACTTCCATCATCCTGAAGCTGTTTGGTTCTTTTCTTGTGAAAGGACTGTATATTAGATATCATTTTTCAGCATGTGTGATTTGGAGCATCTACAGATGACTTGGCTCAATGGCTAAGACGCTGAGCTTGTTGATTAGAAAGCTCGGCAGTTCGGTGGTTCAAATCCCTAGCATCATGTAATGGAGTGAGCTCCCATTACTTATCAAAAAGGGTTTGTTGTGGTCCACCAGCGGTCAGTGGAGCTGGCAGCAGATTCAGACAATGAGGAGGTTGGGGAGGAACATGGTCCTGGAGTCTGGGGAAGGCTCTGATGAGGGCTCTGTGTCAGGGCCGTATGCCAGTTATCAGCTGCCTTCAGAGTCAGATAGCAGTGAGGCAGAGGAACAGCTGGAGCTTGTTCCCAGTGTGCGCATGCGCAGAGTTGCCAGACGAACGGAAGAGTTAAAGAACAGGGGTCGACTTGGGAGGAAGGCCACAGGTGGACGATGAATGGCCTCTCCCAGAGGAAATAAAAGAGGAGCGAAAGGGGAGTGGAGTTTGCAGGAGACAATTAGTTCGCTTAATTGGTTCGTGACTCTCCAAGACTCCTGGCCTAGATTTGCAGATATCATCCTGGCAGCTCTCCAAGCCAGAGAAGGTCTGTGACTGTAAATCCTCCCTCGAAAGACTTTGCTGGATGTGAATGAGCAGAATGCACAGTCAATTAATAAAAGGGTTTTTTGTCAGGACAAGGACTTTGCTTCATGCTCTCAGGGAGCCTCTGTCAGAACAAATTCCGAGCATCTGCACTGAGCTCTCCTAAAATTTAAGGTAAGCCTGTTGCTACATTTCTGGATTGTCTTTACCCAATTACAGTTGGGTGAAGTCAACTTTAATTCCGAGGGGCTTTTGATCACCTAGTAAAAGGTTTGGTGGAGCCCTTAAAATCCTAGAGCTGCTTAATTTGTTTTCCTTCACCTATATTTCACATGGATCAGGAGAGGAACTCAATCCACGTTTCTCTTTACTCTGAAGTCAAGGGGAACTAATTCTGGAGAGACAGAAAGTTCTCTATTCCGGAAGTTAACAAGGGATAATACAGGTAGTTCTCAACTTACAACTGGTTCTTTAACGACCATTCAAAGGGGCTGAAAAATGCCAGTCCTTGCAGTTAATAACTGGTCCTTGCCCTTATGACCATCACGACATCCCCACAGTCACAAGATCAGAATTCAGGCCGTTGGTAATCAGTCTGTATTCATAACCATTGTCATTTGCAATCTCTTCAGCTGGCTTCCCACAAGCCTTGCCAGTGTCAGAAATCTGAATTTGCTTCATGACCTCCTGATTCATTTTAATGACCGCAGCCCCCCAAAAGGTTGTAGAATCCAGTGTAACTTGCTTAACAACTGCCTCACTTAACAATGGTGCCATTCCCAACTGTGATCATAAATTGAGAACTACTTTAAATGCTGCTTCTTTTTTTATTTTATTCTATGTATTTCGACTCCCATCTGGTTTGCCAGGAATATTGCAAAGATCGAAACACGACGGTGTGGATGCTGGGGAAGTGGGGGTAATACAGTTCGATGGAAATATAAAGCTGGTAATAATGTCAGGGAGAAAGGCGAGAATTTTGAATGTTTCCTGTTGCAATTGTTTTCACTAATAACACATCAGTTGTAATGCCCCGAAAAGGTTGAGATCATGTCTGAGTGAGAATCTATTTTTTTGAAAACAATTTGCAAAACAAGACTGGGCTCTTTACTGCTGGCATGTGTTCCCAAACCTTTTGATGTCTCCAAGAACCCTGTTATGACTGAGGCTTCCCAAGAGCATGAAGCAAACTCCTTGTCCTGACAAAAATGCCTTTTATTAATTTCCTGTGAATTCTGCTCATTCACATCCAGCAAAGTCTTTCCAGGGAGGATTTACAGTCACAGACCTTCTCTGGCTTGGAGAGCTGCCAGGCCGATATCTGCAAAACTTGGCAAGGAGGCTAAGAGAGTCACAAACCAATTAAGTGAACTAATTGTCTCCTGCAAACTCCACTCCCCTTTCGCTCCTCTTTTATTTATTTATTTATTTACTTATTTTATTTAGTAAATTTATAGGCCGCCCAATCCCGAAGGATTCCGGGCAGCTTACAAAGTGAAAAGAAGAGAAATTAATAAAAAAAATAAAGGAAAACAATATAAAAACATCACACATGCACCCAATCTGATTGGGGCTGGACCCCAGCAATGAGGTCAACAGCCCCAGGCCTGCTGGAACAGCCAGGTTTTAAAAGCTTTTCGGAAGGCTATGAGAGTGGGCAAGGTCCGGATCTCTGGCGGTAGCTCATTCCAAAGGGTCGGAGCAACCACAGAGAAGGCCCCCCTCCGGGGACGCGCCAGCCAACATTGTCTGGCTGACGGCATCTGAAGGAGGCCCACTCTGTGGGATCTCACCGGCCGTTGGGAGGTATGTGGCAGTAGGCGGTCTCGCAGGTACGCTGGTCCTAAGCCATGTAGGGCTTTAAAGGTGATAACCAGCACCTTGAATTGCATCCGGAGACCAATAGGAAGACAGTGCAGCTCACGGAGGATAGGTGTAACGTGGGTGTACCTTATTTCCTCTGGGAGGGGCCATTCATCGTCCACCTGTGGCCTTACTCATAAGTTAACCCCTGTTCTTTAGCTGTTCCCTTCATCTGGCAACTCTGCACATGTGCACACTGGGGATAGATTCCAGCTGTTAATCTGCCCCATTGATATCTGACTCCAAAGGCAGCTGAATAATGACATACAGCCCTGGCCCCCTCTCTGCCTCCGACACAGAGCCTTCCCCAGACTCCAGGACTGGCCTACGTTGCTCCCCAACCTCCTCACTGTCCGAATCTGCTACCAGCTCTGCTGACCGCTGGTAGGCCACAACAGAATTAGTATTTCTTTTTGACACTGCAGCCTGAAAATGTTGGCAGCTGTGCTGAAATAGCACACGAGTGTTTTTAATTACTATTTTTTTTAAAAAAATCAGTGTTTGATACGTTGTAACAGACAAAGGAAGGAAGTTGTCTCCTTGCCAGGAAATCTAGAATATGCATTTTTTTTTAAAAATCTGCATGGCTTTGGGCACACAGATGTCTCTCTGAAGGGTGTACATATGTAGAATGCAAAGAGGCTCCAGATATTTTGCACCTGAGTTCAACTGAATGTTTACTTAGGGTGAACACGCATGAACTGGGAACACGCAGGTTAAAATGAGAAAGTTTTATAGACTACTTGATCACGCCCCCCCCCCCAAATATCTGGGGTTCTTCCTCATGGGGAAAAAGGGTTAGGTTGCTTGGGAGGAAAAGTCGAAAATTAGCAATTAATCCCGAACAATTTAGGACAATTTGGATTATGGTATTCTGAATATTTCCAATACATTTTCTATCATTTTCTGAGTATTTTTATATATTACAATACACTAGGTTTAGGTTTATTAGATTTATATGCCGCCCTTCTCCCAAGGACTCAGAGCGGCGTACAACATTAAAAGAAACACATAATACAAAAGTTAAAAAAAATTAAATAGAATATCCCAAACCCAATTAAAATTGACAATGACATTTTTTTAAAAAAGAATTAAAATTAACAGTAATCAATAATTTGTTTTGTTTTGTTCAGGCCAGGCTGGCTTGCTGGAAAAGCAAACTTTTTAGGGCACGTCAGAAGGACCGGAGGTCAGGGATTATGCGAAGCTCCGGGGGCAGCTCATTCCAGAGGGAAGGCGCTCCTACAGAGAAGGCTCTTCTACATTATATTATAGAATATTGTATTATGTTATATTATATTATAGAATATATATTGTGTCACAACCCCTGGTATGCCCAAATATGGGAGGGAGAATACTGCTTCCCTTTTCTGTCTATCAGCTCACTCTGGGAGCCATCCAGACAGAAAGCCATTCTCTCTCTCTCTCTCTCTCTCTCTCTCTCTCTCTCTCTCTCTCTCTCTCTCTCTCTCTCTCTCTCTCTCTCTCTCTCTCTCCCATCCATCCATCCATCCATCCATCCATCCATCCATCCATCTATCTATCTATCTATCTATCTATCTATCTATCTACACAGACACACACACACTCTTTTGCCTTTCAGTTCCACCCTAGAAGCCTTCCAGGCAGAAAACCATTTTTGTGTTGCATTTGTGCTGATAAATAAATAAAGGGAGATTATATATACGTGTGTGTGTGTGTGTGTGTGTACACACGTATATTCTATTATAATATGCATCCACATCCACATCCATGTGTGTGTGTGTGTGTGTGTGTGTATGTATATGTGTGTGTGTGTGTATATATATATATATATATATATATATATATATATATATATATATATATATATATATATATATATATATATATATAATTTGCATCCCCCCCAGCCATGTGTATTACATGCATGCATACATAAAAACTGAATAAGGAGAGATTCAACCTTTTCTGACAGTGAGAACCATCAACGCATGCAACAGAAGTTGCCTTCAAACATTGTGGGAGCTTCATCATTGGAGGCTTTCAAGAAGAGACTGGACTGCCATCTGTCAGAAATGGTGTAGGGTCTCCTGCTTGGGTGGGTGGGTTGGACTAGATGACCTACAAGGTCCCTTCCAACTCTGGTATTCTATATTTACTTAAATGCAGGTGTGTGTGTGTGTTTGTGTGTGTATGTGTGTGTTTGTGTGTGTGTGTGTGTGAAAACCTTTGCCCATTAGCTGCACCTTCTTTTCCAATACAAAAATGCTTATTGGGGAATTAAATATTTGTCTCGCAAAACAATTGCCTAATTGTGTTAGGGGATTTGTGAGTGCCAGAGACCTCCAGAGAGGCATTTCTATCGGAAAGTTTGACCTTGGCATTTAGGCTACCTTTCTCCTGTTGGAAATCAGCTCTAGCAAAACCCATCTCTGAAATTGTTTCGGGCACCAACATTTGTTGTGAAAATGTTCTCTTTTTTAGCAATAGCAATAGCAGTTAGACTTATATACCGCTTCATAGGGCTTTCAGCCCTCTCCAAGCGGTTTACAGAGTCAGCATATCGCCCCCACAGTCTGGGTCCTCATTTCACCCACCTCGGAAGGATGGAAGGCTGAGTCAACCTTGAGCTGGTGAGATTTGAACCGCCGAACTGCAGATAACAGTCAGCTGAAGTGGCCTGCAGTACAACATTCTAACCACTGCGCCACCTCGGCTCTTTTACCTTCCCCCACTTTCATACCAGATGTCTGCCAGTTAGTAATACTGTGATAATGGGTTCTTTCACAGCTGTGATTTTTTTTTTCTTGGTCAGGTTTATTATACCCAGAACCGTTTTAATAAAATCAGGAAACCTCATCTCAAGCCGTCAGCAGAGGGGCCCCGCAGGGAGTTCAGAAAATGGCCAGAGGGTGAAGGCGATGTGGAAACAGAAATTGTGCGTCTTTTGTACGTGTACAAAAGTATACAACTTTGTATTGTAACACTGGCATCTTGTGATTTGGCCGTACATGCGTGAATGGACGCCGTTGGGAAGCAATTCCTATTATTGTTGCGAACTCATGTCCGACCCATCGCGACCTCATGGACAACGTTCCTCCAGGCCTTCCTGTCCTCTACCATCCTCTGGAGTCCATTGAAGCTCACGCCAGCTGCTTCGGTGACTTCATCCAGCCACCTCATTCTCTGTCGTCCCCTTCTTCTTTTGCCCTCAGTCTTTCCCAGCATGAGGATCTTCTCCAGGGAGTCCTTCCTTCTCATCAGGTGGCCAAAGTCTTTGAGTTTCCTCTTCAGGATCTGGCCTTCTCAAGAGCAGCCAGGGTGGATCTCCTCTAGGACTGACCGGTTGGATGGCCTTGCAGTCCTTCTTCTTTTGCCCTCCATCGTTCCCAGCATGAGGCTCTTCTCCAGGGAGTCTTTCTTCCTTCTCATGAGGTGGCCAAAGTCTTTGAGTTTCCTCTTCAGGATCTGGCCTTCTCAAGAGCAGTCAGGGTTGATCTCCTCTAGGACTGACCGGTTGGATGGCCTTGCAGTCCTTCTTCTTTTGCCCTCCATCGTTCCCAGCATGAGGCTCTTCTCCAGGGAGTCCTTCTTCCTTCTCATTAGGTGGCCAAAGTCTTTGAGTTTCCTCTTCAGGATCTGGCCTTCTCAAGAGCAGTCAGGGTTGATCTCCTCTAGGACTGACCGGTTGGATGGCCTTGCAGTCCTTCTTCTTTTGCCCTCCATCGTTCCCAGCATGAGGCTCTTCTCCAGGGAGTCTTTCTTCCTTCTCATGAGGTGGCCAAAGTCTTTGAGTTTCCTCTTCAGGATCTGGCCTTCTCAAGAGCAGTCAGGGTTGATCTCCTCTAGGACTGACCGGTTGGATGGCCTTGCAGTCCAAGGGACTCGCAGGAGTCTTCTCCAGCACCAGAGTTCAAAGGCCTCCATTCTTTGGCGCTCAGCCTTCCTTATAGTCCAACTTTCACAGCCGTCCATTGCAACTGGGAAAACCAGAGCCTTGACTATATACACACTTTTGTTGGCAGGGTGATGTCTCTGCTTTTTAGGATGCTGTCTAGATTTGACACAGCATTCCTCCCCAGGAGCAAGCATCTTTTAGTGTCATGGCTGCAGTCCCCATCTGTGGTGATCTTGGAGCCCAGGAAAATAAAATAAAATCTTTCACTACCTCCATTTCTTCCCCATCTATTTGCCAGGAATTGAGAGGGCCAGATGCCATGATCTTAGTTTTCTTAATGTTGAGTTTCAAGCCAACTTTTGCACTCTCCTCCTTCATCCGCATTAAGAGGCTCTTTAATCCCTCTTCACTTTCTGCCATTAGAGTGGTATCATCTCTATATTTGCGGTGGTTGATATTTCTCCCGGCGATCTTTCCCTACTAACAAGATTCAAAAATTTGTGGTCCTTTGATTTGCTCTTGGGGGTGGAATGTACAGGTAGTCCTTGACTTACAACAGTTCAAGGAAAGGTCCTAAAATGTGTAAGGAAATATTACTAGATCATTATTAATGCGTAGATAACTGCGGGACATTACACACCCACCAGTGGTGGGTTTCAAAAAATTTTGGAATCTCTTCTGTAGGTGTGGCCTGCTTTCCGGGTCCACTGGTGGAACTTCTTCTAACTGGTTCAGTAGATTTGACGAACCGGTTCTACCGAATAGGTGCGAACTGGTAGGAACCCACCTCTGACCAAGAGACAGCGAAGTCTAGAGGATTTGGGAAAGTGGAAGAGAGTTAACTACTCTCACTACTACTCTGTGTGTAGTTTGCTTTAATTTGGCAAGATTTCTGTCTTTGGGTGAGGAATAACGAAGAATACTGTCCAGAAGAGCCTCGGTGTATCTTTCTTGGTTTCTGCAGCTTGACAGAATTACATAATACAGTCATAAAAAGTATAACACCTTTTCAATAAATGGATGCAAATTGTCTGACCAGGAGATTTGGGGATGTGATTGATGATCTTTCCGCAAACTTAAAGGGCAAATGTTATGTTTGTAGGAGTCAATCAAAGCCTTGATGTCTTCCACATACTCTTTCTCTCATTTCCATTCATTTATGCCAGGTTTCCCCCAGCTACAACATTGACGTAGTCCCTGCTGTATTTCTGTCGGATAAAAGCACAGCTCGGAATATGTAATTGTTATGTGAGCTAAATTACATTGATTCTGACAGCTTTATAGTAGTTTGAAGATTAGAATTGGCAAACCTTCCGATTATTGGTGGAATAAATCCAAGCAAATGGATTCCTGACAACAGGAAGTTAAGAAAATGAATGTCTTCGATAGAATATAACTTAAGTGGAGCATCTTCACTTTTGGAATTGAGTTAGTGGCTTAGATTATTTTTCGTAGTCTGGAAATCCAGGAGATATTTATGATATTGGTTTAGAGCCTGTTCATTAGCCACTTTCCTTGTGACTGTGTTCAGACAGGTCATCAATTTCCAAACTAACAGAAGGTCTGTGTGTGTGTGTGTGTGTGTGCGCTTGTGTGTGTGTGGTCAGTTTCTAAATTACTGACTTAGTGAAAGGGCTAATCAGATTCATGGAATGAAAAGAGGAAAGTTTAAGAGAGAGATTCTGTAATAAGGGAGCCAGTCCGATGTAGTAAGGTAAAGATTCCCCCACATATGCATGCTAATCTTTCCCATCTCTAGGGAGTGGTGCTCATCTCCATTTCTAAGCCAAGGAGCCAGCACTGTCCGAAGATGTCTCTGTGGTCATGTGGCCGGCATGACTCAACACCGAAGGTGCACGGAACGCTGTTACCTTCCCACCAAAGGTGGTCCCTATTTTTCCACTTGCATTTTTACATGCTTTGGGACTGCTAGGTTGGCAGAAGCTGGGACAAGTCACGGGAGCTCACTCCATTACGCGGCGCCAGAGATTCAAACCACTGAACTGCCAACCTTTCTGATTGACAAGCTCCGTGTTTTAGCCACTGAGCCACCCTTTGGTGTAGTAAATTAGGGATATTAGTCTAGAAACCAGGGACAGATTTCTAGTCCAGCGTTAAGGTGTGGTCATCACCCAGATGAAAATCAACTGGGTGACTTTGGGCCATTGACTTATAAAGTGTTAAAAGTGGGATTATTTTTAAAAAATAAATATTAGCATGAAAACTTGCAAACGGAAATAATTGCTGCTTAATTGAGTTTCAAAATGCCTGAATGCTGGAGCTTTGGATTTATGTTTGGAAGGCCTTATTTTGCACCGCTTGGAAAGAATCAAAAGCAGGCGATGTGACCAGCATCTCCCTGGAAACCTGGACAGTTAGCTAGGGAATTACTTGCTATCTGGCCAGAATATAATTTGAACTGGGACGAGGCAGCTTCACATCGCTAAGGAGGTGTCCTTTCCAGCAGGTCTCCATGGGCAACATTATGGAGTGGTCCAGCAGTCACATCGTTAGCAGATAACTCAAATTTCTAGTTTCTATGATGTGCAGAAATGAATAGACTAACATTAACAATTAAAGAGTAACAATTAAAGGAGAGGAGGGCGGAAGGGAGAGAAAGAGAAGCAGAGATAGTAGGAAAGGAAGAGAAAGAGTGGAGGAGAGGTAAGGGAAGAAGAAAGAGGTAAGGAGAGGTGGGTGGAAGGGAGAGAAAGAGAAGGAGAGAGGGTAGGAAGGGGAAGAGAGAGGGTAGGAGTAGGGGAGAGGTAAGGGAAGAAAGAAGGGGAAGGAGAGGAAGAAGGAAGGAAGTAGAGAAGGAAGGGAGGGAGAAAAGAAAAGAAAGGGAAAATAAGGTGGTGTTACAGCAGGCGCCAGGGATGGTAAACAAAGCAACCCAAACTGTGCCTTATAACCTTTTAAATGGAATAACAATAGTATAAGAATGGCAAAGAAAAAGAATAACTATGTGAATGTATACCTATAATTGTATGTAAGAGAATAAATGACAGTAAGGATATAAAGCACAATACAGGTAAAGAATATTTTGTTATAAATAGCTAAGTACAAATAAATATAGAATTGTACATAAAAATGGATACCGAATAAGGAGACCATGAATGCAAGATAGAAATGTATAGAAGGGAAAACACTAACTGCAAAGAAACCGATTCGGAACTGCTGTATGATATACGATGGAACTTCTTGTTCCTATGTTGTGTTAAGTCATGTGTTTGTTTTTGTTGATGTGTTTATGTGTTTAAAATAAAAAATGTAATAATAAAAAAACAATTAAAGAGAAAGAGCAAACTGAATATTATATGATTTTTATTTATTTATTTCATGGTCTCCTTATTCGTTATCCATTTTTATGTACAATTCTACATAATTTTTATGTACATTTATTCTCTTACATACAATTAAAGGTATACATTTACAGTATACCTATACTGTGTTTTATATTCTTACTGTCATTTATTCTCTTACATACAATTAAAGGTATACATTTATTTATTTATTATATGTAAAATATGTATTTTACCAATGGTTGGAGGGGTGGGAAAGGAGTTTGGAAATGAAGAAAACTAAAAAAAAAAAGTAGATAATACGCTTAAAGATATAAAGCAGTTAGTATGTGTATGATAAGAATAATGATGTTTAATGTTGATATATTATTACTAGAAGATAGTAAGAAGAAAAATGGAGAGTTTTACAAAGTTTAAATGCTTAATATATTATAATACTAAACTTAGGGAAATAACGTTAATGTGAACATGAAAGATGTGGCAATGGAAGAACGATGTTGCACATAGATGTTTGTACCCAGATGACGCACTGCCTAAGGAAAGATGGAATGTTTATTTTTGTAATTGAAAAATAATAAAACTCTTTAAAAAATTTTCTAGTGTCTATGCAACTGCATCATGTTATGATTGGTATGTAGAAGACCTATATAAATAGGCCTGAAAAGTTGGGACCATGGGTCTGGTTCTTATGTGTTGGACCATGTGTCTTATGCAATGTTCTCATAGCAGATACATGGTAATAACACATGTATTTTACTCATAGGAGAATGCATGCACCTGCCTTCTTACAACTCCTTGAGTGTGCTTCCCATTTGATTTGGTCATCAATCTGAAACGGGTTCAGAGCAAGATCAGTCAGAATAGAGATGGAAGGGACCCCTGGAGGTCTTCTAGTCCAACCCTTTGCTCCAATGCAATTTGAGACAAGGGGTTCCACAGGTGAGGGCGAAGCCCGGAGGAGAGAAGGCATTGCACACTCACAGGCACGTGCACAAACCGCCTGCCTGCCTCCAATCGCCCTCACCTGGGCGGCCAAGGCCCACCTGGCCTGGAAGAAGAGGGCACGCGCCTCCAGCGCACCGTTCCCATGGCAACCTCGGCTCGGCCGAAGCTGTCCTCACCTGCGTGGCTCACCGCGTGCCTTTCCCGCCCCGGCGCTCTCGGACTGCCCACCTCGACTGTCGATTGGCCACTTCGGATACCCGTTCCCACGGATTGGCTGATTGGCTTCTACTGCCCACCCACCCACACCTCTGAGGGGGGCGGGGCCAGTTTAAAAAGCCGGCGGGCTCCTCGTGCTGAGCCCCATAAAGCGAGCGCGCTGCAGAAGCAGCCGACGCCGCTGCGTCTCTCGGAGAAACGAAAGGTCCTCGAAATAAAAGCGGAAGGTCCAGTTTTTCTCTCGAGAGGGGAAAAAAAACCCCCAAAATTACAGGCCATGGGACACAACCCTGACCTGGGGGACCGAGACTCTCCAGAGATGCTGCGTCTCTCACGCCTTCCAAAGAGACGCCGCTGCAAGGGCGCGGGAGAGGGGGGGGGAAACCCCCGCAAAACCCCTCTCCCACCTGCGCTTCCGCAGCCGAAGACTTCGTGCCTCGGTCGGTGCCGTAGCCTCTTGCGCCCCGAGGTAAATCTAGCAGAGGCTTAGAGGTTGTGTGGGATGGGGGCACTAAGGAATAGCCAACTCTCGGGTAGGAAGGAGAGCGCCCGTGGTAATTTTAATTCTTAAAAAGTTTATTTTTAGGAGTAAAAGTACGCTTAGGAGTAAAACTCTGCTTAGTAAAACCCTGCTTAGGAGTAAAAATTAGGTGTAAAACTCTGCTTAGTAAAACCCTGTTTAGGAGTAAAAAATAGGCGTAAAACTCTGCTTAGTAAAACTTTGCTTAGGAGTAAAAAATAGGCGTAAAACTCTGCTTAGTAAAACCCTTCTTAGGAGTAAAAATTAGGCGTAAAACTCTGCTTAGTAAAACTTTGCTTAGGAGTAAAAATTAGGCGTAAAACTGCTTAGTAAAACTTTGCTTAGGAAAGGTAAGGAGAGGTGGGTGGGAGGGAGAGAAAGAGAAGGAGAGGAGGGAGGAAGAGAGAAAAAGGAGAGAGGGTAGGAAGGAGAAGACAGGATAGGAGTAGGGGAGAAGTAAGGGAAGGAAGAAGGGGAAGGAGAAGAGGAAGGAAAGAAGTAGGGAAGGGAGGGAGAAAAGAAAAGAAAGAGAAAATAAGGTGGTGTCACAGCAGGTGTGAAGGATGGTAAACAATACATTCCAAATTATACCTTATATCCTTTTAAATGGAATAATAAGAATATAAGAATGGCAAAGAAAAAGAATAACTGTGAATGTATGCCTATAACTGCATGTAAGAGAATAGATGACAGTAAACATATAAAGCACAATATAGGTAAATAATACTTGATCATAAGTAGCTAAGTATAAATAAATAAAGAAATGTATATAAAAATGGATAATGAGTAACGAGATTACGGAAGCAAGATAGAAATGTATAGAAGGGAAAACACTAACTGCAAAGAAACCGATTCGGAACTGCTGTATGATAAACGATGGAACTTATTGTTCCTATGTTGTTTTTAAGTTATCTGGTTATTTTTGTTAATGTGTTGATGTGTTCTGTTGATGTGCTTATGTGTATAAAATAAAAATTCAAAAAAGAAAAAAGAAAAAAACTTTGCTTAGGAGTAAAAATTAGGAGTAAAACTCTGCTTAGAATTTAAACTGCTTAGGAGTTAAACTCTGCTTAGGAGTTAAACGCTGTTTAGGAGTAAAATTTAGGAGTAAAACTGTGCTTATAAAACTGTGCTTAGGAGTAAAACTGTGCTTAGTAAAACTGCTGTTAGGAGTAAAATGCCAGGGCTGAGGCAATATCTCTGCATCTTATTTAAAGGTCTCCAAAATACCTCAGCTCACCTCTGGCAAGTTACCTCAGTCCGTCCCACTATATGCTTTTTTTTTCCCCTCAGGGAACTGAGGCAAACTTCTGGGTGCAGAATGGGTTTTTTAAGCCAAGTTTTTAGGGAGTAAAATAAAATATTGGTGGAGCCTGAGGTAATCTCAGCCTGTGCCTTGTTAAAAATTAGGTCCAAACCACCCACAGGTGTGGAAGAGTAAAATAATTAGTTCAGAAGGAACAGAGCTGAGGGAATTTTTTTAGGCAGGTGCAGTTTTAAAAAAAAGGCTGACCTACCACAGGTGAATGAAGTGTTAAAAATCACCTCAGAAGGCAAAATTGCTTCAGTCTCTGGAATTGACCCTCCCTCTCTTGGATAAAGTGAACTTGTTGGCACCTGAGGTAATTTTAGCCAAGGTTGTTGTTGTTCTAACAGATTAACAGAGTTGGAAGGGACCTTGCAGGTCATCTAGTCCTGCTCAAGTAGGAGACCCTACATCTGCCTCTACCTAGGGTGGAACTCCCAACCTCTTGATTCTGGGGCAAAAAAGAAGCAAAGCATGTAGAATACTAGCTATAGTTCAAGGAACTAAAGGCAAAATTCACCAGTGTTTTACTCTAACAACTTCAGCTTGGGCTAAAATTATTTCAAGTCCATGGGTTGACCTTACTTTCTTGAAATGAAGTCAAGGGAGGGTAAGTCTGATATTAATCTAATGTTAATCTTGGATCAATTTGTCTCTTGTGGAAAGACTGAAGACAGTGTTGTGTGATGGCTTATTTGAAAGGGTTGCTGGACTTGCCAGCCCTGTTAGTGGCTGTTGGCTGTTAGTAGATTTTAGAGACTGCTTGCCTGGCGTAGCTTTGGCCATGGCATGGTTCTTAGAACCAGAAAACAGCTCAATGGCCCATTTTAAGGCTAGGCATGGCTGTTGGCTGTTAGTAGAGTTTAGAGATTTCCCAATTCATTGTATTTTGCTTTTTGTCACTGATAGGATAAAGCACATAAAAGCTCCTTTGTGAAACAGTTGAATTAGTTTTCTAGTCTTTTGAGCACTAATTGCACATTTGGTGATGTTGATTTTTTATTTATTTCAGAGGCACTCACTGAGTAAAACCAGTCAAAACTGAAGACATCAAAGGTAGGCCATTGGTTTAATTTAATTATCCAGGGCTGCATTTAGCCAAGAAGCCTGACAGGTACTATTGGCAACGTGAGGTTCATTGCGGCAAAAACCATATATGAATAATGTGAAAAAATGTATCTAAAACTTAGATTCCCAACTGACCTCCCCTACTTATGGAGGTCATTCAGTCCCTCAGTTTCCAGCGTCCGGCGTCCAGACTGCATGAGCCTGGTAGTGGGCCTCTGCCTGTCTCATTCAACCCCCCCCCCTGCACACGCACACTGGAGACTCACACTGAATGGCCTTCCTGGGGTCCCACTGGGTGACCCTTCCAAGTCTCTTGAGCGAGCAGTGAGGGCGAATCAGCCTGGAGGGGTCAAGACTGCTCAGCTGCATTGCCTCCTCCAGTCCCTGAAGACCCCCTCAGTACTCCGACTGGAAGGGAATCCTTTTGGATCACCTCCATCCCACCTTCACTCCCTTAGAAAGAATGCCAGTACCAGTCAGACTCCTTAACGCTGAATGTTAACCTGGTGGTGCATTTTAATGCGATGCCGTATTCAATACAGGACAAGAATTGTGGCTCAGGTGCGACATGAGTTGTCATTGGTGCTCTCTGAGCTTGGTTGAGTTAGGGAAAGAGTTTGCTCCCAACTGAGGTTTTAGTGACTTGTTGTTTCAGTGTTGGTGGAAGTTGCCTTGGAGGTTCTTTGGTTGAATTATTTATTTATTGCGTGTTGATGTGATGTTAACCTTGGATCAATTTGTCTCTTGTGGAAAGACTGTAGACAGTGCTGTGCGATGGTTTATTTGAAAGGGTTGCTGGACTCTCAACTGAGATTTTACTGGCTTTGTTGTTTCAGTGTTGGTGGAAGTAGCCTTGGAGGTTCTTTGGTTGAGCTATTTATTTACTGCGTGTTGATGTGATGTTAATCTTGGATCAATTTGTCTCTTGTGGAAAGACTGTAGACAGTGCTGTGCGATGGCTTATTTGAAAGGGTTGCTGGACTTGCCAGCCCTGTTGGTAGTTGGTTGCTGTTACTACATTTTGAAGATTTCTTTCCTGGCGTAACTTTGGCCATGGCGTGGTTCTTAGAACCAGAAAAAAGCTCAACAGCCCAATTTAAGGCTAGGCGTGGCTGTTGGCTGTTAATAGATTTTAGAGATTTCTTGCCTGGTGTAACTTTGGCCATGGAGTGGTTCTTAGAACCAAAAAACAGCTCAATGACCAATTTTAAGGCTAGGCGTGGCTGTTGGCTGTTAGTAGATTTTAAAGATTTCTTGTCTGGCGTAACTTTGGCCATGGCATGGTTCTTAGAACCAGAAAACAGCTCAATGGCCCATTTTAAGGCTAGGCATGGCTGTTGGCTGTTAGTAGATTTTAGAGATTTCTTGCCTGGCATAACTTTGGCCATGGTGTTGTTCTTAGAACCAAAAAACAGCTCAACAGCCGATTTTAAGGCTAGGCGTGGCTGTTGGCTGTTAGTAGATTTTAGAGATTTCTTGCCTGGCATAACCTTGACCATGGCGTGGTTCTTAGAACCAGAAAACAGCTCAATAGCCCTTTTTAAGACTAGGCATGGCTGTTCGCTGTTAGTAGATTTTAGAAATTTCTTGCCTGGTGTAACTTTGGCCATGGCGTGGTTCTTAGAACCAGAAAACAGCTCAATGGCCCATTTTAAGGCTAGGCATATCTGTTGGCTGTTAGTAGATTTTAGAGATTCCTTGCCTGGCGTAACTTTGGCCATGGCATGGTTCTTAGAACCAGAAAACAGCCCAATGGCCCATTTTAAGGCTAGGCGTGGCTGTTGGCTGTGAGTAGATTTTAGAGATTCCTTGCCTGGCGTAACTTTGGCCATGGCATGGTTCTTAGAACCAGAAAACAGCTCAATGGCCCAATTTAAGGCTAGGCGTGGCTGTTGGCTGTTAGTAGATTTTAGAGATTTCTTGCCTGGCATAACTTTGGCCATGGCATGGTTCTTAGAACCAGAAAACAGCTCAATGGCCCAATTTAAGGCTAGGCGTGGCTGTTGGCTGTTAGTAGATTTTAGAGATTTCTTGCCTGGCGTAACTTTGGCCATGGCATGGTTCTTAGAACCAGAAAACAGCTCAATGGCCCATTTTAAGGCTAGGCGTGGCTGTTGGCTGTTAGTAGATTTTAGAGATTTCTTGCCTGGCATAACCTTGACCATGGCGTGGTTCTTAGAACCAGAAAACAGCTCAATGGCCCATTTTAAGGCTAGGTGTGGCTGTTGGCTGTTAGTAGATTTTAGAGATTTCTTGCCTGGCGTAACTTTGGCCATGGCATGGTTCTTAGAACCAGAAAACAGCTCAATGGCCCATTTTAAGGCTAGGCGTGGCTGTTGGCTGTTAGTAGATTTTAGAGATTTCTTGCCTGGCATAACTTTGGCCATGGCATGGTTCTTAGAACCAGAAAACAGCCCAATGGCCCATTTTAAGGCTAGGTGTGGCTGTTGGCTGTTAGTAGATTTTAGAGATTTCTTGCCTGGCGTAACTTTGGCCATGGCATGGTTCTTAGAACCAGAAAACAGCTCAATGGCCCAATTTAAGGCTAGACGTGGCTGTTGGCTGTTAGTAGATTTTAGAGATTTCTTGCCTGGCATAACTTTGGCCATGGCATGGTTCTTAGAACCAGAAAACAGCTCAATGGCCCAATTTAAGGCTAGGCGTGGCTGTTGGCTGTTAGTAGATTTTAGAGATTTCTTGCCTGGCATAACTTTGGCCATGGCATGGTTCTTAGAACCAGAAAACAGCTCAATGGCCCAATTTAAGGCTAGGCGTGGCTGTTGGCTGTTAGTAGATTTTAGAGATTTCTTGCCTGGCGTAACTTTGGCCATGGCATGGTTCTTAGAACCAGAAAACAGCTCAATGGCCCATTTTAAGGCTAGGCGTGGCTGTTGGCTGTTAGTAGATTTTAGAGATTTCTTGCCTGGCATAACCTTGACCATGGCGTGGTTCTTAGAACCAGAAAACAGCTCAATAGCCCTTTTTAAGACTAGGCATGGCTGTTCGCTGTTAGTAGATTTTAGAAATTTCTTGCCTGGTGTAACTTTGGCCATGGCGTGGTTCTTAGAACCAGAAAACAGCTCAATGGCCCATTTTAAGGCTAGGCATGGCTGTTGGCTGTTAGTAGATTTTAGAGATTTCTTGCCTGGCATAACTTTGGCCATGGCATGGTTCTTAGAACCAGAAAACAGCCCAATGGCCCATTTTAAGTCTAGGCGTGGCTGTTGGCTGTTAGTAGATTTTAGAAATTTCTTGCCTGGTGTAACTTTGGCCATGGTGTGGTTCTTAGAACCAAAAAACAGCTCAACAGCCGATTTTAAGGCTAGGCATGGCTGTTGGCTGTTAGTAGATTTTAGAGATTTCTTGCCTGGCATAACCTTGACTATGGTGTGGTTCTTAGAACCAGAAAACAGCTCAATAGCCCTTTTTAAGGCTAGGCATGGCTATTAGCTATTAGTAGATTTCAGAGATTTCTTGCTTGGCGTAACTTTGGCCATGGCGTGGTTCTTAGAACCAGAAAACAGCTCAATGGCCCATTTTAAGGCTAGGCGTGGCTGTTGGCTGTTAGTAGATTTTAGAGATTTCTTGCCTGGCATAACTTTGGCCATGGTGTGGTTCTTAGAACCAAAAAACAGCTCAACAGCCGATTTTAAGGCTAGGCGTGGCTGTTGGCTGTTAGTAGATTTTAGAGATTTCTTGCCTGGCATAACCTTGACCATGGCGTGGTTCTTAGAACCAGAAAACAGCTCAATAGCCCTTTTTAAGACTAGGCATGGCTGTTCGCTGTTAGTAGATTTTAGAAATTTCTTGCCTGGTGTAACTTTGGCCATGGCGTGGTTCTTAGAACCAGAAAACAGCTCAATGGCCCATTTTAAGGCTAGGCATATCTGTTGGCTGTTAGTAGATTTTAGAGATTCCTTGCCTGGCGTAACTTTGGCCATGGCATGGTTCTTAGAACCAGAAAACAGCCCAATGGCCCATTTTAAGGCTAGGCGTGGCTGTTGGCTGTGAGTAGATTTTAGAGATTCCTTGCCTGGCGTAACTTTGGCCATGGCATGGTTCTTAGAACCAGAAAACAGCTCAATGGCCCAATTTAAGGCTAGGCGTGGCTGTTGGCTGTTAGTAGATTTTAGAGATTTCTTGCCTGGCATAACTTTGGCCATGGCATGGTTCTTAGAACCAGAAAACAGCTCAATGGCCCAATTTAAGGCTAGGCGTGGCTGTTGGCTGTTAGTAGATTTTAGAGATTTCTTGCCTGGCGTAACTTTGGCCATGGCATGGTTCTTAGAACCAGAAAACAGCTCAATGGCCCATTTTAAGGCTAGGCGTGGCTGTTGGCTGTTAGTAGATTTTAGAGATTTCTTGCCTGGCATAACCTTGACCATGGCGTGGTTCTTAGAACCAGAAAACAGCTCAATGGCCCATTTTAAGGCTAGGTGTGGCTGTTGGCTGTTAGTAGATTTTAGAGATTTCTTGCCTGGCGTAACTTTGGCCATGGCATGGTTCTTAGAACCAGAAAACAGCTCAATGGCCCATTTTAAGGCTAGGCGTGGCTGTTGGCTGTTAGTAGATTTTAGAGATTTCTTGCCTGGCATAACTTTGGCCATGGCATGGTTCTTAGAACCAGAAAACAGCCCAATGGCCCATTTTAAGGCTAGGTGTGGCTGTTGGCTGTTAGTAGATTTTAGAGATTTCTTGCCTGGCGTAACTTTGGCCATGGCATGGTTCTTAGAACCAGAAAACAGCTCAATGGCCCAATTTAAGGCTAGACGTGGCTGTTGGCTGTTAGTAGATTTTAGAGATTTCTTGCCTGGCATAACTTTGGCCATGGCATGGTTCTTAGAACCAGAAAACAGCTCAATGGCCCAATTTAAGGCTAGGCGTGGCTGTTGGCTGTTAGTAGATTTTAGAGATTTCTTGCCTGGCATAACTTTGGCCATGGCATGGTTCTTAGAACCAGAAAACAGCTCAATGGCCCAATTTAAGGCTAGGCGTGGCTGTTGGCTGTTAGTAGATTTTAGAGATTTCTTGCCTGGCGTAACTTTGGCCATGGCATGGTTCTTAGAACCAGAAAACAGCTCAATGGCCCATTTTAAGGCTAGGCGTGGCTGTTGGCTGTTAGTAGATTTTAGAGATTTCTTGCCTGGCATAACCTTGACCATGGCGTGGTTCTTAGAACCAGAAAACAGCTCAATAGCCCTTTTTAAGACTAGGCATGGCTGTTCGCTGTTAGTAGATTTTAGAAATTTCTTGCCTGGTGTAACTTTGGCCATGGCGTGGTTCTTAGAACCAGAAAACAGCTCAATGGCCCATTTTAAGGCTAGGCATGGCTGTTGGCTGTTAGTAGATTTTAGAGATTTCTTGCCTGGCATAACTTTGGCCATGGCATGGTTCTTAGAACCAGAAAACAGCCCAATGGCCCATTTTAAGTCTAGGCGTGGCTGTTGGCTGTTAGTAGATTTTAGAAATTTCTTGCCTGGTGTAACTTTGGCCATGGTGTGGTTCTTAGAACCAAAAAACAGCTCAACAGCCGATTTTAAGGCTAGGCATGGCTGTTGGCTGTTAGTAGATTTTAGAGATTTCTTGCCTGGCATAACCTTGACTATGGTGTGGTTCTTAGAACCAGAAAACAGCTCAATAGCCCTTTTTAAGGCTAGGCATGGCTATTAGCTATTAGTAGATTTCAGAGATTTCTTGCTTGGCGTAACTTTGGCCATGGCGTGGTTCTTAGAACCAGAAAACAGCTCAATGGCCCATTTTAAGGCTAGGCGTGGCTGTTGGCTGTTAGTAGATTTTAGAGATTTCTTGCCTGGCATAACTTTGGCCATGGTGTGGTTCTTAGAACCAAAAAACAGCTCAACAGCCGATTTTAAGGCTAGGCGTGGCTGTTGGCTGTTAGTAGATTTTAGAGATTTCTTGCCTGGCATAACCTTGACCATGGCGTGGTTCTTAGAACCAGAAAACAGCTCAATAGCCCTTTTTAAGACTAGGCATGGCTGTTCGCTGTTAGTAGATTTTAGAAATTTCTTGCCTGGTGTAACTTTGGCCATGGCGTGGTTCTTAGAACCAGAAAACAGCTCAATGGCCCATTTTAAGGCTAGGCATGGCTGTTGGCTGTTAGTAGATTTTAGAGATTTCTTGCCTGGCATAACTTTGGCCATGGCATGGTTCTTAGAACCAGAAAACAGCTCAATGGCCCATTTTAAGGCTAGACGTGGCTGTTGGCTGTGAGTAGATTTTAGAGATTTCTTGCCTGGCGTAACTTTGGCCATGGCATGGTTCTTAGAACCAGAAAACAGCTCAATGGCCCAATTTAAGGCTAGGCGTGGCTGTTGGCTGTTAGTAGATTTTAGAGATTTCTTGCCTGGCATCTCTTTGGCCATGGCATGGTTCTTAGAACCAGAAAACAGCTCAATGGCCCAATTTAAGGCTAGGCGTGGCTGTTGGCTGTTAGTAGATTTTAGAGATTTCTTGCCTGGCGTAACTTTGGCCATGGTGTGGTTCTTAGAACCAAAAAACAGCTCAACAGCCGATTTTAAGGCTAGGCGTGGCTGTTGGCTGTTAGTAGATTTTAGAGATTTCTTGCCTGGCATAACCTTGACCATGGCGTGGTTCTTAGAACCAGAAAACAGCTCAATAGCCCTTTTTAAGACTAGGCATGGCTGTTCGCTGTTAGTAGATTTTAGAAATTTCTTGCCTGGTGTAACTTTGGCCATGGCGTGGTTCTTAGAACCAGAAAACAGCTCAATGGCCCATTTTAAGGCTAGGCGTGGCTGTTGGCTGTTAGTAGATTTTAGAGATTTCTTGCCTGGCGTAACTTTGGCCATGGCATGGTTCTTAGAACCAGAAAACAGCCCAATGGCCCATTTTAAGGCTAGGCGTGGCTGTTGGCTGTTAGTAGATTTTAGAGATTTCTTGCCTGGCGTAACTTTGGCCATGGCATGGTTCTTAGAACCAGAAAACAGCTCAATGGCCCAATTTAAGGCTAGACGTGGCTGTTGGCTGTGAGTAGATTTTAGAGATTTCTTGCCTGGCATAACTTTGGCCATGGCATGGTTCTTAGAACCAGAAAACAGCTCAATGGCCCAATTTAAGGCTAGGCGTGGCTGTTGGCTGTTAGTAGATTTTAGAGATTTCTTGCCTGGCGTAACTTTGGCCATGGCATGGTTCTTAGAACCAGAAAACAGCTCAATGGCCCAATTTAAGGCTAGGCGTGGCTGTTGGCTGTTAGTAGATTTTAGAGATTTCTTGCCTGGCATATCTTTGGCCATGGCATGGTTCTTAGAACCAGAAAACAGCTCAATGGCCCAATTTAAGGCTAGGCGTGGCTGTTGGCTGTTAGTAGATTTTAGAGATTTCTTGCCTGGCATAACTTTGGCCATGGTGTGGTTCTTAGAACCAAAAAACAGCTCAACAGCCGATTTTAAGGCTAGGCGTGGCTGTTGGCTGTTAGTAGATTTTAGAGATTTCTTGCCTGGCATAACCTTGACCATGGCGTGGTTCTTAGAACCAGAAAACAGCTCAATAGCCCTTTTTAAGACTAGGCATGGCTGTTCGCTGTTAGTAGATTTTAGAAATTTCTTGCCTGGTGTAACTTTGGCCATGGCGTGGTTCTTAGAACCAGAAAACAGCTCAATGGCCCATTTTAAGGCTAGGCATGGCTGTTGGCTGTTAGTAGATTTTAGAGATTTCTTGCCTGGCATAACTTTGGCCATGGCATGGTTCTTAGAACCAGAAAACAGCCCAATGGCCCATTTTAAGGCTAGGCGTGGCTGTTGGCTGTTAGTAGATTTTAGAAATTTCTTGCCTGGTGTAACTTTGGCCATGGTGTGGTTCTTAGAACCAAAAAACAGCTCAACAGCCGATTTTAAGGCTAGGCATGGCTGTTGGCTGTTAGTAGATTTTAGAGATTTCTTGCCTGGCATAACCTTGACTATGGTGTGGTTCTTAGAACTAGAAAACAGCTCAATAGCCCTTTTTAAGGCTAGGCATGGCTATTAGCTATTAGTAGATTTCAGAGATTTCTTGCTTGGCGTAACTTTGGCCATGGCGTGGTTCTTAGAACCAGAAAACAGCTCAATGGCCCATTTTAAGGCTAGGCGTGGCTGTTGGCTGTTAGTAGATTTTAGAGATTTCTTGCCTGGCATAACTTTGGCCATGGCGTGGTTCTTAGAACCAAAAAACAGCTCAACAGCCGATTTTAAGGCTAGGCGTGGCTGTTGGCTGTTAGTAGATTTTAGAGATTTCTTGCCTGGCATAACTTTGGCCATGGCATGGTTCTTAGAACCAGAAAACAGCTCAATGGCCCATTTTAAGGCTAGGCGTGGCTGTTGGCTGTTAGTAGATTTTAGAGATTCCTTGCCTGGCGTAACTTTGGCCATGGCATGGTTCTTAGAACCAGAAAACAGCTCAATGGCCCAATTTAAGGCTAGGCGTGGCTGTTGGCTGTTAGTAGATTTTAGAGATTTCTTGCCTGGCATAACTTTGGCCATGGTGTGGTTCTTAGAACCAAAAAACAGCTCAACAGCCGATTTTAAGGCTAGGCGTGGCTGTTGGCTGTTAGTAGATTTTAGAGATTTCTTGCCTGGCATAACCTTGACCATGGCGTGGTTCTTAGAACCAGAAAACAGCTCAATAGCCCTTTTTAAGACTAGGCATGGCTGTTCGCTGTTAGTAGATTTTAGAAATTTCTTGCCTGGTGTAACTTTGGCCATGGCGTGGTTCTTAGAACCAGAAAACAGCTCAATGGCCCATTTTAAGGCTAGGCATGGCTGTTGGCTGTTAGTAGATTTTAGAGATTTCTTGCCTGGCATAACTTTGGCCATGGCATGGTTCTTAGAACCAGAAAACAGCCCAATGGCCCATTTTAAGGCTAGGCGTGGCTGTTGGCTGTTAGTAGATTTTAGAAATTTCTTGCCTGGTGTAACTTTGGCCATGGTGTGGTTCTTAGAACCAAAAAACAGCTCAACAGCCGATTTTAAGGCTAGGCATGGCTGTTGGCTGTTAGTAGATTTTAGAGATTTCTTGCCTGGCATAACCTTGACTATGGTGTGGTTCTTAGAACCAGAAAACAGCTCAATAGCCCTTTTTAAGGCTAGGCATGGCTATTAGCTATTAGTAGATTTCAGAGATTTCTTGCTTGGCGTAACTTTGGCCATGGCGTGGTTCTTAGAACCAGAAAACAGCTCAATGGCCCATTTTAAGGCTAGGCGTGGCTGTTGGCTGTTAGTAGATTTTAGAGATTTCTTGCCTGGCATAACTTTGGCCATGGTGTGGTTCTTAGAACCAAAAAACAGCTCAACAGCCGATTTTAAGGCTAGGCGTGGCTGTTGGCTGTTAGTAGATTTCAGAGATTTCTTGCCTGGCATAACCTTGACCATGGCGTGGTTCTTAGAACCAGAAAACAGCTCAATAGCCCTTTTTAAGACTAGGCATGGCTGTTCGCTGTTAGTAGATTTTAGAGATTTCTTGCCTGGTGTAACTTTGGCCATGGCGTGGTTCTTAGAACCAGAAAACAGCTCAACGGCCCATTTTAAGGCTAGGCGTGGCTGTTGGCTGTTAGTAGATTTTAGCGATTTCTTGCCTGGCATAACTTTGGCCATGGCATGGTTCTTAGAACCAGAAAACAGCTCAATGGCCCATTTTAAGGCTAGGCGTGGCTGTTGGCTGTTAGTAGATTTTAGAGATTTCTTGCCTGGCATAACTTTGGCCATGGTGTGGTTCTTAGAACCAAAAAACAGCTCAACAGCCGATTTTAAGGCTAGGCGTGGCTGTTGGCTGTTAGTAGATTTCAGAGATTTCTTGCCTGGCATAACCTTGACCATGGCGTGGTTCTTAGAACCAGAAAACAGCTCAATAGCCCTTTTTAAGACTAGGCATGGCTGTTCGCTGTTAGTAGATTTTAGAGATTTCTTGCCTGGTGTAACTTTGGCCATGGCGTGGTTCTTAGAACCAGAAAACAGCTCAACGGCCCATTTTAAGGCTAGGCGTGGCTGTTGGCTGTTAGTAGATTTTAGCGATTTCTTGCCTGGCATAACTTTGGCCATGGCATGGTTCTTAGAACCAGAAAACAGCTCAATGGCCCATTTTAAGGCTAGGCGTGGCTGTTGGCTGTTAGTAGATTTTAGAGATTTCTTGCCTGGCATAACTTTGGCCATGGTGTGGTTCTTAGAACCAAAAAACAGCTCAACAGCCGATTTTAAGGCTAGGCGTGGCTGTTGGCTGTTAGTAGATTTCAGAGATTTCTTGCCTGGCATAACCTTGACCATGGCGTGGTTCTTAGAACCAGAAAACAGCTCAATAGCCCTTTTTAAGACTAGGCATGGCTGTTCGCTGTTAGTAGATTTTAGAGATTTCTTGCCTGGTGTAACTTTGGCCATGGCGTGGTTCTTAGAACCAGAAAACAGCTCAACGGCCCATTTTAAGGCTAGGCGTGGCTGTTGGCTGTTAGTAGATTTTAGCGATTTCTTGCCTGGCATAACTTTGGCCATGGCATGGTTCTTAGAACCAGAAAACAGCTCAATGGCCCATTTTAAGGCTAGGCGTGGCTGTTGGCTGTTAGTAGATTTTAGAGATTCCTTGCCTGGCATAACTTTGGCCATGGCATGGTTCTTAGAACCAGAAAACAGCTCAATGGCCCATTTTAAGGCTAGGCGTGGCTGTTGGCTGTTAGTAGATTTTAGAGATTTCTTGCCTGGCATATCTTTGGCCATGGCATGGTTCTTTGAACCAGAAAACAGCTCAATGGCCCATTTAAAGGCTAGGCATGGCTGTTGGCTGTTAGTAGATTATAGAGATTTTTTTGCCAGGTATAACTCTGGCCATGGCATGGTTCTTAGAACCAAAAAACAGCTGAACAGCCGATTTTAAGGCTAGGCATGGCTGTTGGCTGTTAGTAGATTTTGGAGATTGCTTGCCTAGCGTAACTTTGGCCATGGCATGGTTCTTAGAACCAGAAAACAGCTCAATGGCCCATTTTAAGGCTAGGCGTGGCTGTTGGCTGTTAGTAGATTTCAGAGATTTCTTGCCTGGCGTAACTTTGGCCAAGGCATGGGATACAACCGTGAGCTTCGTGACCGAGACTCTCCAGAGATGCTGCGTCTCTTGTGCCTTCGAAAGAGACGCCGCTGCAAGTGCGCAGGAGAGGGGGGGGAGCCCCTCTCCCATCTGCGCTTCCGCAGCCCAAGACTTCGTTCCTGGATGCAGCCACAGCCTCCTGCATCCTGAGGTAAGTCTAGCGGAGACTTAAATGTTGTGTGAGGTGGGGCGCTAATGAATAGCTTATTCTAGGGCAGTGAGGATAGCACCGGTGGTAATTTTAATTCTTAAAAGTTTATTTTTAGGGGTGAAACTATGCTTATGCATAAAAAAGCAAAATATGGAGGAGACTAGCATCTTTAATGAACTAAAGGCAAAAATTAATTCGAATTGCTTCAAATCCAGGAACTGAGCTAAGTTTCTTGCAGGAAGGTAAACTCCCGGGGCCTGAGCCAATTTTAGGGATGCCTTCCTGTTCTTGGAGAGTAAGGGAAACTCCCGGGGCTGGAGACCATATCTTTGGGAACAGTAGGAACTTCTGCTCTGAGATATTCCCAAGGGCACAACATCCCAATTCATTCTATTTTTCTTTTTTTCACTGATGGGATAAAACCCATAGAAGCTCCTTTGTGAAACAGTTGAATTAGTTTTCTAGTCTTTGAGCACCACGTGGACATTTGGTGATGTTGATTTTTATTTATTTATTTCAGAGGCACTCGCTGAGTAAAACCAGTCAAAACTGAAGACATCAAAGGTAGGCCATTGGTTTAATTAATTATCCAGGGCTGCATTTAGCCAAGAAGCCTGACAGGTACTATTGGCAACGTGAGATTTATTGCGGCAAAAACTCATATATGAATAATGCGATAAATGTATCTAAAACTTAGATTCCCAACTGACCTCCCCTACTTATGGAGGTCATTCAGTCCCTCAGTTTCCAGCGTCCGGCGTCCAGACTGCATGAGACTGGTAGTGGGCCTCTGCCTGTCTCATTCAACCCCCCCGCCCCTGCACACACACACTGGAGACTCACACTGAATGGCCTTCCTGGGGTCCCACTGGGTGACCCTTCCAAGTCACTTGAGCGAGCAGTGAGGGCGAATCAGCCTGGAGGGGTCAAGACTGCTCAGCTGCATTGCCTCCTCCAGTCCCTGAAGACCCCCTCAGTTCTCCGACTGGAAGGGAATCCTTTTGGATCACCTCCATCCCACCTTCACTCCCTTAGAAAGAATGCCAGTACCAGTCAGACTCTTTAACGCTGAATGTTAACCTGGTGATGCATTTTAATGCGATGCCGTATTCAATACAGGACAAGAATTGTGGCTCAGGTGCGACATGAGTTGTCTTTGGGGCTCTCTGAGCTTGGTTGAGTTAGGGAAAGAGTTTGCTCTCAACTGAGGTTTTAGTGGCTTTGTTGTTTCAGTGTTGGTGGAAGTAGCCTTGGAGGTTCTTTGGTTGAATTATTTATTTACTGCGTGTTGATCTGATGTTACTTGGATCTATTTGTTTGCTTTGGGACTTTGTTGATTGTCCCTTTTGAAAAGACTGTAGACAGTGTTGTGTGATGGTTTATTTGAAAGGGTTGCTGGAGTTGCTAGACCTGTTGGTCGTTGGTGGCTGTTAGTAGATTTTAGAGATTTCTTACCTGGTGTAACTTTGGCCATGGCGTGGTTCTTAGAACCAGAAAACAGCTCAATGGCCCATTTTAAGGCTAGGCGTGGCTGTTGGCTGTTAGTAGATTTTAGAGATTTCTTGCCTGGTGTAACTGGCCATGGCGTGGTTCTTAGAACCAGAAAACAGCTCAATGGCCCATTTTAAGGCTAGGCGTGGCTGTTGGCTGTTAGTAGATTTTAGAGATTTCTTGCCTGGTGTAACTGGCCATGGCGTGGTTCTTAGAACCAGAAAACAGATCAATGGCCCATTTTAAGGCTAGGAGTGGCTGTTGGCTGTTAGTAGATTTTAGAGATTTCTTGCCTGGTGTAACTTTGGCCATGGCATGGTTCTTAGAACCAGAAAACAGATCAATGGCCCATTTTAAGGCTAGGTGTGGCTGTTGGCTGTTAGTAGATTTTAGAGATTTTTTGCCTGGTGTAACTTTGGCCATGGCATGGTTCTTAGAACCAGAAAACAGCTCAATGGCCCATTTTAAGGCTAGGCGTGGCTCTTGGCTGTTAGTAGATTTTAGAGATTTCTTGCCTGGTGTAACTGGCCATGGCATGGTTCTTAGAACCAGAAAACAGCTCAACGGCCCATTTTAAGGCTAGGCGTGGCTGTTGGCTGTTAGTAGATTTTAGAGATTTCTTGCCTGGTGTAACTGGCCATGGCATGGTTCTTAGAACCAGAAAACAGCTCAATGGCCCATTTTAAGGCTAGGTGTGGCTGTTGGCTGTTAGTAGATTTTAGAGATTTCTTGCCTGGTGTAACTGGCCATGGCATGGTTCTTAGAACCAGAAAACAGCTCAATGGCCCATTTTAAGGCTAGGTGTGGCTGTTGGCTGTTAGTAGATTTTAGAGATTTCTTGCCTGGTGTAACTGGCCATGGCGTGGTTCTTAGAACCAGAAAACAGCTCAACGTCCCATTTTAAGGCTAGGCGTGGCCGTTGGCTGTTAGTGGATTTTAGAGATTTCTTGCCTGGTGTAACTTTGGCCATGGCATGGTTCTTAGAACCAGAAAACAGCTCAATGTCCCATTTTAAGGCTAGGCGTGGCTGTTGGCTGTGAGTAGATTTTAGAGATTTCTTGCCTGGCATAACCTTGGCCATGGCATGGTTCTTAGAACCAGAAAACAGCTCAACGGCCCATTTTAAGGCTAGGCGTGGCTGTTGGCTGATAATTAAGGGGTGTATGGGGTGTTCAGGGAGGGGGTAGCACTTCTGGTGGAGGGGCATGTCGTGTCCTTTTGGGGCAGCCCTTCCACCTTTGGTCCCCACCTGTCACTCAGCTCTCACCTGTGGCTCCTAGTAGCTGTATCATGCGCAGCGGCCACACCCCGGGCAACAGCTTCGACAGGCTGGCTAAACCAGGTTGAGAGTAGCCGTTGGCTCATTGGCCTTCGGTGAGATAGGGACTTGTCTATCCAGAGCATGTGAAGATAGATTCCAGCGGACTGAGCGGATGAAACCTTCTAGAATTGGACAACGGTGATGAAGGCGGTCTTTGCAAGCGATGTGGTACCCTAAGAGCACGGTAAGACTCAAAGATGCCCTGGTCAACCTCCGCGCCCAGCCCATCTCCAGCTGTCTCTTGTCCTGCTATTGGAGCAAGATGGAATCTGGGAAGAAAGAGTGCGGCTGACTATATGCAGCTCTCCCTCAATTTAATCCAATTCACGCGTAAATCTTGACACACACACCCCAATTCCCATGAATAGATTTTAGAGTTTTCTTGCCTGGCATAACTTTGCCCATGGCACAACTCTCAGTATCAGAAAATGGAGCTCAATGGCCCATTTTAGCAATAGCAATAGCAATAGCAGCAGTTAGACTTATATACCGCTTCATAGGGCTTTCAGCCACCTCGGCTCATTTTAAGGCTAGGCATGGCTGTTGGCTGATAACAGATGTTTAGAGTTTTCTGAAGGCAGGTCTCTTATTTCAAACCCCACCCCTCTGACCCTGGCACCCAAGGCCTCTGCCATCCACTGAGAAGGCAGAGGCTCCATCCCTCAATGTGGGGATCGGCAGGCGTTTAGTTGTCCCGCACCACGAATTGGCGAAGAATATGTTTCCTTGGGTGAATTGGTTGTGATCATGCGGAGGTGGGTGGGGAGCACAGGACACCACTGTGTGTGGGGGCATGGAGTGCTGGTAGAGGGCCAGCTTAAAACCCCTAAGGTAGGTCAGCTGTGATGGGGGGCAGTGGCTGAAGTGAGCTCAAAAAAATTGCGATTAAGTGTCCCATTCCACTTGCTGTATATGATGTCAGACTGAACATTAATCTGCACGTTATTAGACGAACAACTAGGAGGAACACCTGAATGACAACTGCAAACCTACCTGAGCTGTGTAAACTCCATGCCCCCCCCAATGATTCCTGAAACTGTATCCACCTGTCTTTGAGCCCACTAGAATATTCAAGCAGGGAATACTGTTGAGAAACTAATGCTGGCTCTCCCAGCTGATCATTAGTTATCTTTGGTTCGGCACTTCATAAATTATTTGCAGTGGTTCTCTGCTTTTACGCGTAATGATAAAATAGTCTTGTCAGTAAGAATGAGGCTCAAATGGAGTTTCAGGATAAGAAATGTGAGGTATGCCTGATTCAGTAATCTGGGGGAGGCAGATTAAGAGCAGAGCCCAAGAATATGATATATAAAAGTGTGTGATTTATCGAAGAAAGGACAGGCACCCGGTTTTCCTTATCTCCAGGACAGTGTGTGGAACTGCTGAATGCAATGATTCCAGAGACCAAATCGTCAAGAAAATTTGGGATTTTTTAAAAGAACCTTGACTCTATCAATGTGTTGGCTAAGAGAATTGTTCTTTTTAAAAAAAATGTAAATATGTTTTATTTTCATTTTCATTTCATATAGTCACATATATACTGTGCATAACCGGGGCCATATAACATTGAACAATAAACACAGCCATCCTTGTCAACAGTACTCCCCAAAATACAACCCCAATATACCACTTCAACCCTCCATACACCCTTTCTTTCACCCCCCTCCAACTTTCCTTTCTCCCCTCCAACATTCCCCTCTACCCTACTTCCCCTCCCCCTCTATCACTCCTCTCTCCCAATACACTCCCTCCCTTCCATCTCACCCTCCCTCCCATCCTCTCTCCCACCCTCTCTACCCCTCTTTCTTCTTTCCCTCTGCTCCTCCCTTCGGTGTATTTCTACTATCTATCAATATATTCAGCTTCCTATTTTTACACTAGAATTAAAAAAGCAACAGTATACAAGTGCAATCATGTTACTTTAAAATCTAGCACATACGCTAAGAGAATTGTTCTGTGCAGGTAAAAGCAGAACAAGGTTCCCTATCTGAGGGGAGAGGGTTGTCTTTTTTGTGTGTGTGTGATGTCTTTGACAACCAAAGTGGAACCTACCCATAGTGGTCATAAGTCATGATAGTTGTAAAACAGATCTCCCCCTTAACGACTGATGGTTTTATGCCTTTTTTGCAGCAGCCATTAAGTGTAAACTATAAATTAATTTAGACACTGGAAAGTCCACTTTTGCTTCTTTGGCCCTAAAATAAGCTTGATCTGAAGCAGAAAGAGGACAAATCACATTTATTTTTTATATGTAGACCCAAAAGCAAAAAAGTAGCAATAGCAATAGCAGTTAGACTTATATACCGCTTCATAGGGCTTTCGGCCCTCTCTAAGCGGTTTACAGAGTCAGCATATCGCCCCCACAGTCTGGGTCCTCATTTCACCCACCTCGGAAGGATGGAAGGCTGAGTCAACCTTGAGCCGGTGAGATTTGAACCGCCGAACCGCAGATAACAGTCAGCTGAAGTGGCCTGCAGTACTGCACCCTAACCACTGTGCCACCTTATGGGGTGAATAACACCCCATGCTATAAAGCATATAGCTGAGATTAGCATATGTGCAGACACACACACCCCCAATTCCCACAAAAGCAGGCATCAGCAGTATAGCATTTCTACGCATCTGGTTTATTTATCGATTGGTTTTACTGCTTCTAATCTACAAAGAAAGAATAAGAAAAGACAATAACCAAATATCAATTGAAGTGATAACACAAAAAACAAAAACAAAACCAGAAAAAGACAGGATATTAAAAAAAAAACACAGCGAGGAACAAGTAATACCCGTCAGAGTAAATCTTTATAGAGCAAAATTCAGGGCCTATGATAACTGACAGCTCTGACATTTTTGCAATGCTTCACTATGCTTGCTGGCATCTTGCCATGAGCAGGGCGAGGGGGAGGGATAGAGGAAATTGGGGAGGCTGTGCAGGTGGAAAGGAGATGGATGTTGGGGAGGGGAGGGCAGACAGAATGGATAATGATGCCCTGGAGCTGTGCAACTTCATCTTTCATGGCAGTGCTCCAGAAGAGATGTGAAGATCCCCCTCACCGATTGCAAAGCCAGAATGCGAATAGCAATAGCAGTTAGACTTATATACCGCTTCATAGGACTTTCAGCCCTCTCTAAGCGGTTTTACAGAGTCAGCATATCGCCCCCAACAATCTGGGTCCTCATTTCACCCACCTCGGAAGGATGGAAGGCTGAGTCAACCCTGAGCCGGTGAGATTAGAACCACTGAACTGCAGATAACAGTCAGCTGAAGTGGCCTGCAGTACTGCACCCTAACCACTGCACCACCTCGGCGCATAAAGACTATCAGCCAGAGCCAAGAGACCTGTGGCTGCCTACACCCAAGAATTGATAAACGAAGTGCTGCATGGACACCTGTATAAGGGAGGCCCAGTTTTTGAGCTCTGGTGGCGCGGTGGTTAGAGTGCAATACTGCAGGTTACTTCTGCTGACTGCCAGCAGTTCGGCAGTTCGAATCTCACCAGGCTCAAGGTTGACTCAGCCTTCCATCCTTCCGAGGTGGGCAAAATGAGGACCCAGATTGTTGGGGGGGGGTGGAGGGGCAGACTCTGTAAACCACTTAGAGTGGGCTGTAAAGTGGTATATAAGTCTAAATGCTATTTGCTAGTTTACTTGTATGATACTTTAAGGTACATTGAAACCACGGCTGAGCAAGTGAAACTGGCCCAAGTCATACTCAGAAAACTCCTGGCTGCTCAACTATACGCTAAATTCTCCAAGTGCAAATTCCATCAAAACAAAATTGACTTACCTTGGGTTCTATATCACCCACAACGGGATAGAAATGGCCTCCGAGACGGTGCGGGCAGTCCTACAGTGGGCTTCTCCCTACCCCAAGAAACAGCTCCAACGTTTCTTGGGATTTGCAAAGTTTTACTGTCAATTAATCCCATCCTTTGTTCAGGTATGTATCACCATCTTACAGAAAACGAAAGGGGGAGGGGGAAGCCCAAACCCAATCAGCCACTGAAATGGACAGCGGAGTGCCGGTTGAAAAACTCAAATGCCTGTTTGTGGTGGAGCTCGCACTTAAAGCAGTGTGAGGTGGTAGGCTGAACCAAAGTAGGCCTCAAGCCTGAACCAAACTGGGTTTCATGATATTAAGCTTCAACTGTGCATATATAGAAATAGCAAAGGTTTGCTTTTAGGACGTGGTGCGGTTAGACACGGGTTAGAAGGAAGTCTGCACACGAAATATGCTGAAGCAAAGTATCTGTATTAATCTATCTGCTGGCTTGACTGTAAATCTGTTTGGTAGACACATTGTTAGTTCCTCAAAATATATGCTATGTTTAACCGTTGGCTGACTTATGTATTATGACTTCCTGTAGACATAATATTGCTGTAACTCAAGGGCAAATCTTGAGGGGTGTTTCCAAAACTAACAGATGGCTTTAGCTAAAAGCGATAAACTATAAAAGGAATTTCCTACTTTCACTCAGGGTTCAGGCCATTATTTCTGAGCCTGTGCAATAAACTTTTCCTTCTCTGAAGAGCTGGCTTTCGTGTCCTGTCTTTTCTACAACAAGTGAACTCTTAACACCTTCTTTGTCATCCAAGCAGACACGAGTGACATGACTGTGGATGCAGAGCTGATGCATAAGGGACCTTGCAGTCGTGTGCCTACACTTCCAAAAAACTGAGCGAAACAACACAACAGGTAGGTAGTATGAGACAAGGAAGCCTATGCATTGAGCTGGGCACTATTGACGTGGAAGCATTTTCTAGAGGAGAACAAAATTCCTTTTACAGTCTGAACAAAAGCCTAGAACTGCTTTAAAGGAAAAACACCCCAGAAAACTGTCCCACAAAGCAAGTACGGTGGGCTCAGTATTTTTAATTATTTGAATTTCACTTTAACGGTATCTCCCAGGCAGTTAGAACTTCTTGGAGGACGCCCTCTCCTGGCTGCCCCCAATACAACAGCTCTAAAGCTGAAATTGTTAGACCAGTCATCCCGTCCAAGCAATCGGCAGCACCACTCCCTACTCTAGAGCTCAAGGGAAATGCTTCGCCCACAAGGTGACAGATGATCTTGAAAGTAGAGTTGAAGGCGGAGAAAGTGGCTCAGGGACAGTGGTGGGTTTCAAAAATTGTTCGAACCTACTCTGTGGGTGTCGCCTCCTTTGTGGGAGTGGCTTGCTGCCCCATGTGACCAGATGGGAGTGGCTTGCCGCCCATGTGACCGGATATGAAGATGCCGACGAGACTTGTCAGAACCACCTTAAATTACCTCCCACACAGCACTGGCATGCATAAGAATAGGATGTAAACTTGTTTTTTAAAAGGCATCTTTGGTTTGCGTTAAAACAACTTCAACACACGCAACGTTCTGATTGCACCACAAACGCAGTCGTCATCCTTACCTTTCACAGAGGCACTGAGTTTTATAAATAGGAGCATGATAGTGTAGAGCAATCATATCCAAGGACCAGTGGTGGGTTTCAAAAATTTTTGGAACCTCTTCTGTAGGTGTGGCCTGCTTTCCGGGTCCACTGGTGGAACCTCTTTTAATCGGTTTGGTAGATTTGACGAACCGGTTCTACCGAATAGGTGCGAACTGGCAGGAACCCACCTCTGTTCAGGGACCACCAAACAGACTGTACTGTACATGATGACATAGCCTGGTTGGGGGGCAAATTGTATGTGCCTGAAAGCCAACAAATTGTAGTGGTGTAGAAAATGCCACAATTCAAAAACTGCAGGTCAATTTGGCTTTGTGAAAACCTTACACTTCACAAAGCGCCAATTCTGGGGTGGCTGTCACTAAAGAAGGACACTTATATAAGGATTCAGCCTTTCCTCTCATCTAGATGGACAAGTCAGCAAGTTAAGGCCTCGAAACTCCTTCATACATGCCATGGAGAATAACCAGGTAAACCCCAATGAATTCAATCGTTCTTTCCTTGTTTCTCTGTTGTTTTTTTTGCAGGACTAATGTCCATGTCAAGGGGGGGCAAATGTCAGCACTGCCATCTTCGCTAGGCTTGCTCGGGGGAAGCTGTGCAGGTGGAGAGAAGAACAGATGTTAGGAACTGCTATCTTCCACTGCTTCAAGGATGCCCGGCCTGGGAGAGAATGTGAAACCGATTACAATCAAAGTGGTTCTCAAAATGTCAAGCCAGGATGCTATTGGACGCTGATGTTCTGGTCAGAGGGGAGGGCCACGAATAGGGGAAAAATCTGTAACTTTGCGGGTGGGGGGGGAATACTCAGGCCTTGCTTTGCTTTTAATGCAACCTATAATCCTTAATAAAAGAACCTGTTGCTTGATCCAAATGGAGTCAAAAGTCTTTCTTTCCTAGAGACTTAACTTTGGGCAGATTTGACGATAACCCCAAATGGCAAAATATATTTTTTGTAAAATAAAAAAGGGAAAGGAAGAGAAAAGTTAAAATGTGAGATCCCCAAATCTCTTTGAGAAGATCTCCTACAATCGGGGGAAACGCCAAATGTTTTTTTGATACTTAAGTAAGATTTCAGATTCCAGGGATTGTCTTTGTGTTATGGGTTAAGTCTGTTGTATGAAGCTGTCCATTAACTCAACAGAGATAAGTTAGGCCCCTATATTTATGGTACTAGGGGTATTAAGCCTAGAATAATGGAGGGGGGAGTGTCACCCGAACCTTTGGGAAAGTGAAGCTGTTCATGTTGGGGGCAAAGGCTCAGGACCATCTTATTAAGTCGTAGTTCAGAAGATTTATTGCTCATGCTTAAACGCAAGAATCTAGTCAACTAAAGTTCAACACTAAATCGGCAGCAGATAAGGGTGAAATCAACGGAAATCAAGAAGGGTTTGATTTGGGCCATTTGCAGGAATGTAACAACTCTAGGCTGATGACTCACTTAACTCCGCCCCCAGCTCTCCCCGCTCTTCTCCTACATCACATATAGAAACAAAGACAACTACAGGTTGTTGTCCTCACTAAATAGCCACTCGCTCAGCAACTATTCAAAGTTTTCAAAGTTTAATAACATTTATATGCCGCCCAATCCCGTAGGACTCCGGGCGGCTAACAATACAAATAAATCAAAAAGAAGGGAAGGAAAGAAAAGATAGATTTAAAAACACACCATGCACTCCATTCCAAGTGGGGCTGCACCATATTTTGGGGTCAACAGCCCCAGGCTTGCCGGAACAGCCAGGTTTTAGTGGCTTTACAGAAGGCCGAGAGAGTGGGAAGGGTCCGGATCTCTGCGGGGAGATCATTCCACAGGGCTGGAGCAGCTACAGAGAAAGACCTCCCCCGAGTGGTCGCCAACCGGCATTGCCCAGTCGACGGTACCCGAAGGAGGCCCAATCTGTGAGATCTTACAGGTCGTTGGGAGGTATGTGGCAGGAGGCGGTCCCGTAGGTATCCAGGTCCCAAGCCATGTAGGGCTTTAAAGGTAACAATTAGCAAAGGTACAAAGGACCTCTTCAGAACTATTTATGACCCATTTTTCGCATGATCGCATTTTGAGTGCTTGGAAATTTAGCTTGCATTTACTGCTCTTTGCAGCATCCTGCAGCAGGTGACCACAATTTTCAGCATTTTGTTTTGCTGTGTTTTAAGTGTTTCTTTTTGGTTCACCACCTCTTAGGGAAAGGGGATTTATTTAACAACCACCACATTTGCTTAATGACTGCAGCATTCACTTAGCAATCCCTGTAAAAAGGTCGGGCGCAGAGCCGCATGATGATCTGCTTATCAACCACCACGATTTACAACCGTAATTCTGGTTGTGAGTTGAGGACTTATCTGTATTGGTATAAAGTACAAATGGGGCTACCCTTGAAAAGCGTTCGGAGACTACAGCTAGTCCAGAATGCAGCCGCGCGAGGGATATTGGGTGTACCGAGGTACACCCATGTTACACCTGTCCTCCGCGAGCTGCACTGGCTACCAATTGATCTCCGGGCACAATTCAAGGTGTTGGTTATTACCTTTAAAGCCCTACATGGCTTAGGACCAGCGTACCTGCGAGACCGCCTACTGCCACATACCTCCCAATGGCCGATAAGATCCCACAGATTGGGCCTCCTTCAGATGCCGTCAGCCAGACAGTGTCGGCTGGCGGGCTCCCAGAGGAGAGCCTTCTCTGTGGCTGCTCCGACCCTTTGGAATCAGCTACCCCCAGAGGTCCGGACTTTACCCACTCTCATGGCCTTCAGGAAAGCTGTTAAAACCTGGCTGTTCCGGCAGGTCTGGGGCTGTTGACCCTATTTTAAGGTCCAGCCCCGATTAGAACGAATGCGTGTTATGAATTTTAATCTATTCTTTTTATTTTATTTTATTTTTTCTCTTCCTTCTCTGTAAGCCACCCGGAGTCCGTCGGGATTGGGTGGCCTATACATTTAATAAATAATAATAATAATAAAAGTATTTGTACCATATAAGAAAGCACCAATGACCTTCAGATGATTCCCTTCCAAAAGGAAACCTCAAGCACATAATCTTAAGTGCCCTTGAAACCATGTGTTGCTCACAGGCCTGATGATGTCATATTATGACATTTGTCTGAATGTCCACACATTGGGGGGGGTGTTAATAAGAGAAAGGGATTACCCCAGATTTTATGAGGAAGCTTAGACGTATTTACTTTCTCCACTTATCCCTTAGGTCATAAATCACAGCAGGCCCTTTAAAAATAATGCACCTGATTTACAGGATATTAGTAATCTCAGACTATTCCCTGCACTGTTCGTGCACGCACACTTTTAGCATTCCTTTTACAACACTGAGCTATTCAGCAAAAATGCCCGAAGCAGAAACAAGCAACAAAAGTGCTTAATGCATAGAAAATAGGATTCCGATCGGCAGACGTCATCATTTTTAATGGACAACTTTAATAGCCAAGCGACTGTAAATCAAAAAATACAACAGATGAGCCTTCCCCTCCCAAGTATTGGACTGACAGGTTTCACCATTACTGCCCCCACCGCACCCCAAGGAATCGGGGCATGAGAGAGAGACCTTGGGATGAGTCATAGCAAAACAGGTAGGATCTGCAGCAGTGTTTCTCAGCAACTTTAAGATTTGGACTGCAAATCCTAGAATCCCTTCACCAACTTGCTTTCAATCTCAAGCATCAAAGAGGGCTGTGGATCAATCCCCAGGCACACAGAGTTCTAGTCTCGTCTTTGGCATGAAAGGCAGCTGGGTGACCTTGGAACAATCATCAGGCGACTGTGAGTTCAAGCCTGAAACCTTCTCTCTCTCGCCCAATCGACCTCATGTAAGCATTCCAAATACCATGTAGAATTAAATCAGAGTCGAAGGCAAAACTATGATTAAAGTTCCAATTTAATAAAGCAGGCATGTTGGAATCATGCTGTGGGATCCCAACTCTGGACGTTACATCAGAATCCCACCCAGTTAAAAGTTCATGATCTTGTCCCCACACCCACAGTCCATCACATGGTCCAATCTTCTTCTTCCACGCTGGCGTCCAGATTCTTCTGGTCAGGTGTGAAAGTGCGGAGACAAAGGATGACCTTGGCTTCTAGCAAAGAATGAAAAACAATACATTCCAAAATCCTACTCCTTCTAATCCCCCCTCCCATTTTTTTCAAAGGTTTTATTTCTTTTAAAACACAAATATTTCATCATTCGTCAATCATTAAAACATCGAAGTACAATTTTTTGTATGCCCCTCCCTCCCTCCACCCCCCTACCCCCTCCCATTGACTATACTTAAAGAAACAGCATAATGAAATAAGAGAAAGTGTAGCAGACCAAAATTCTAAAAGGAATATAAATGCAGGCCTGACACCTCACAGGGTTGTTGTTGTGGGAGAAATAGGAGGAGGGAGGAATATTAGGTATGTTCACCACCTTGAACTATTTATTAAGAGCCGAGGTGGCGCAGTGGTTAGACTGCTAACTGCAGTTCGGCGGTTCAAATCTCACCGGCTCAAGGTTGACTCAGCCTTCCATCCTTCCGAGGTGGGTGAAATGAGGACCCAGACTGTGGGGGTGATATGCTGACTCTGTAAACCGCTTAGAGAGGGCTGAAAGCCCTATGAAGCGGTATATAAGTCTAACTGCTATTGCTATTGCTATTAAAAGAAAATAAAAGTGGGATAAAATAAAATAAAAGGAATGGATTTCTTCCCTTAAAGAGAAACATGGAGCTGGGACTTTCTATTCAAATGAGAAATTGTGGTTATGTAGGTCACCAGAAATGACCTTCAGGTGGAAAAAGTGTGTCTCTCTCTGAGGTGTGAAAACAGAACAACCCCCCCCCCCCCAAAAGTCTCTCTCATTTCAGCCTTCTGTGAATCATCCATAAACATGGCCCTGTTCTGCGCTTGAAGGAAATTTAACCATGAATGATTTGGAGATTCCTTAATTGCTCAGTAACTTGATAGTTTGTTTTCTCCCTGGCCTTTTTGTGTTTCAAAATTACAATTATGATGCTTGCACCATTGCCAATTCTTTATGTGTCAGAGGTGAGCAATCTGGCTAATGTGACATTTGGTACACTCCCATGTCTTAATCGCTGTCAAATAAACGAAGCTCAAAACAAAGCAAAAATCCTTGAAATAGCAATAGCAATAGCAGTTAGACTTATATACCGCTTCATAGGGCTTTCAGCCCTCTCTAAGTGGTTTACACAGTCAGCATATTGCCCCCAACAATCCGGGTTCTCATTTCGCCCACCTCAGAAGGATGGAAGGCTGAGTCAACCTTGAGCCGGTGAGATTAGAACCGCTGAACTGCAGATAACAGTCAGCTGAAGTGGCCTGAAGTACTGCACCCTAACCACTGTGCCACCTCGGCTCTTTAAGGCTCAACATAGCAAAACAGGTAGGATCTGCAGCAGTGTTTCTCAGCAACTTTAAGATTTGGACTGCAAATCCATTTCACTATTTATTTATTTTTAAATGGTGCCACGGGGCATGTAGTTAGCTGGGAGGACTTCACATTCTCTACACTAAAAAATAGATTTTCTGCAACTTAAAAGTTATAAATCCAGGTGAAGGTAAAGGTTTCCCTCGCACATACAGTATGTGCTAGTCGTTCCTGGCTCTAGGGGGTGGTGCTCATCTCTGTTTCAAAGCTGAAGAGCCAGCGCTGTCCAAAGACGTCTCCATGGTCATGTGGCCAAATGCCAAAGGTGCATGAAATGCTGTTACCTTCCCACCAAAGTGGTCCCTATTATTCTACTTGCATTTTTACATCTTACTTTTTTTTCCCAATCAATTTTTTTTAATCATCTTTATACATATCAGTGCGTGAATGGTGTGGTACCTGGGTGACATACATTTCAGTACATATAAATAAAGTCTTATTATTCCTAAATATTACATTTCATTTCCATTATTTCACATTATTTATACATTTCTTTTATTACCGCCTTTCATTCCTGAACCATCTTTCTGTCCTTTTGTATATCTTAACATATTAATATCTAATTATTATTATTCCCCACTATTTTCTATCCCTATTTTAACCTTCCCACCCCCTTTCATATCACTATAATATTCATGCTTTCGAACTGTTAGGTTGGCAGAAGCTGGGACAAGTAACGGGAGCTCACTCCGTTACGAGGCGCTAGGGATTCGAACTGCTGAACTGCCTAACTTTCTGATCGACAAGCTCAGCGTCTTAGCCACTGAGCCACCGCGTCCCTAAAAAATCCAGGTTAAGACACACTTAACACATAAAATCCCTAAAAAATCCAGGTTAAAACACAGCAAAGAATAAGGTAGAGTTATTTTGTGGAGGGTTAGAATCCAAAGGAACGTACAAGATTAATTAAGGCGGGTTGGTCCAAACCAGAGGGAGAGAACCAAGGTGTATCAAAATCTTCCCTAAGGGAGCCTACTACATTTCCCATAATTCCAAGCTGGCATGACCAAAGACCACATCATCTTGAAGACACGACGTTAGAAAGAAACTCCAGGATTCAGGACCTTGGAGAGCTCAAGTGTGATCCATTGAGCTGCGTGTAAAATCCTCTGAACTTGATACACACATCCTTATTAAGCCACGTTGTGGTTTCTTTAGGTTTGGCTTAGAAATATGTGGGAATCTGACTGTCATGAGGTTTAAACCAAGGTTTAAACCTTGACTTATGGCTAAAATTGAGCCTCATGGCAATGGTAAACCATGGCATTAAAAAGGCCACCACATGACTCAACTGGTTTTTACAACCTTTTTTGTTTTGCACAGATTGTTAAGTGAATGTCACAGCGATTAAGCCGAATGTCGCTGTCATTAGGTGAATTTCAATGTTTGCCAGAAACTAACTTTTTCCCACACGCAAAAATGAAAGTGAATGTTGGTTTCCAGCAAAAACGCATATCGTAGTTATTTGTCTATGAGACACTGAAAACAGCCATCAATGTTGGTCAGTTGCCACGTGACTGAGGGGGGGGGGGTGATGGCATAACGTCAAAACCAGTGTCCTTCATAGCTAAGTGACTGGTCGTAAGTCAAAGATCATTTGCAGCTCAGTACGTTCTGTAAATACCATCGAACATGGCTTATTTATAGCAAAACAGACCATAGTATATGGTGTATGTCAACCTAGGTTTGGGGGGCTTGATATTAAGTTATGGCTTATTTTAAACAACATTTGCTTGACAGACCACAATGGCTATCTGTTGTGTCCCAGCAGGAGCCGTTGGAGCTGCAAACAGACTCCGCCAGCAAGGGGCCTTATGAGTCAGCTCTGGAAGAGGTGGAGGACCCTGGACAGGGTTCAGACTCCGAGCAGGGCGCAGAAAGGCTGGTTGGCCACCAGGAGGCACCTGAGGTATGGAGCAGCGGTGAAAGCCGAAGGGAGTGTGCTCCTGACATCATGCCTTGGAGTAGTGACAAGGAGACAAGAGAGGTGGTCTTGGATGCCCAGCAACGCCGGGCAGATCGACGTAGAGAGCAGCTACGCAGTTTCAAAAGATGATTGGATTCAGGTGGTTGCAATTAGGCTCCTCTCAAGATTGTATTTAAGGAGAGACTCGGGGAGAAGTCTGATTTTCAGGATTCAACTTCATTCTTAACGCTGGAGAAGCTGTTATCTGTCAAAGTTTGCTGCCAAGGTTCTTATCTGTTTGTTATGCTTGGCTTTCAGCCACCAAGGTTTTGGTTTCTTGCTAATAAAGTGCTGTGAAATTCCAGTTAAGCTTGTCTCGGCATTCATTACTGGATGGAGGAGGGGGTCAGAACAACTATCTATGATGGTTTCTTTGACTGAGTAAGCTGGGTGAGAAGTAAGACACTGTGGTTCAGAAACCATTCTTACCATGTTTCCCCAAAAACAAGACAGGGTCTTATTTTCTTTTGATCCCCAAAATAAGTGCTTGGCCTTATTTTCGGGGAGGTCTTCTCAATTTTGAGGTGCAGGAGGCAGCGAATGTGATCAACTCATGGCTGCTGCTATGTGGCAATATTTTTTGGGGGGAAGGCTTACTTTCGAGGGAGGGCCTATTTTAGCGCATGCACTCAAAAGCACAATTGGGATTATTATCCAGGAAGGTCTTATTTTCAGGGAAACAGAATATTATATTCTACGCTTTTATAGAAACAAAAATCTATATATGACGGTATAGATCAGGGGTTTCACTTCAAAACTAGATTTTCAAAGTGGGCAACCGAACTGCATAATAATAATAAAAACCCTATCAGAGACCACCAATCAATGACGGTTTTGCAGAATGAAAAACATTTTATAGATAAGGTTGAGCCGATGTGATTTTGCTTAGTCAACGGCTAAAATTAATTCCTGCAAAAATATATATATTAGTAATCTCCAAGGGATCTGCTCGGCTTGATTATTACGAGGAGGGTTTTTAACCATATCCAAATGCCATGTTTAACTCTCCCTCCTCCACCACCCTTTCAATTTTCTTTCAGCACCCACCCTTACCAAATGCTGAATATTTCCAGAAATGTCAAAATGAAACATATGCTAACAAAGCTGTAGATGGAAGCTCCCAAGGGAGGCAGCAAAAACACCTTGCCACTAAACAAATAAATAGCAGGTAAATGTCAGCAGAGATCCAGATTTAGAGAAGAAAATTGAAGGAAAAGAATGTCATATGTGGGTATGTCAAAGAAATCCAGTATTGCGCACGTACGCACGCACGCACGCACACACACACACACAAACACACACAAATGTAACAACTTGATTATTATTATTTATTAGTTTTGCATGCTGCCCACTCTCGGAAGACTCCAGGCGGCTTAGAGTAAAATAAAAGGGAGGGGGAATATAAAAAATAAATAAAACAACAGTTTAAAATTGCAACAACATTCACAACCTAGAATGGGGCTGGACAATTCAACAGCCCCAGGCCTGCCGGAACAGCCAGGTCTTCGTCGCTTTACGGAAGGCCGGAAGGGTAGTAAGGGTCCGGATCTCAACGGGGAGATCGTACCCTGTGACTCATCACAGGGAAACAAAAATCCCGCATCCCCTCACGAAACTGGGGAAAACTCTACAGGTAGTCCTCAACTTACAACTATTTTTTTAGCAACCATTCAAAGTTTCAGCCGCACTGAAAAAAAAGGGACTAACCGAGGGGTGTCAAACTCCATTTCATTGAGGGCTGCATCAGGGTTGTGTTTGACCTTGGGAGTCTGAGTGGGCGTGGCCAGGGTGGGCGTGGCCAGCTCGACATCACTCATGCCAGGGGCCCCTGTGGTAACCCAAGCACTCTGCCAGCGAAAATGGGCTCCCGAGCTCCGTTTTTGGCTGCGATGGCCTCCTGCAGCCCTCTTCCAGCGAAAACGGAGCTCGGGACGACTGACCTGTAACCCCAGAAAAAAAATAACCTGATGAACACAATCGGATACATATAGGGGTCAGGGTGGGCATGGCCAGCTCGACGTTACTCATGTAAGGGACCCCTGTGGTGGCCCGAGCACTCTGCCAGCGAAAATGGGCTCCCGAGCTCCGTTTTCGCTGGAAGAGGACTGCAGGAGGCCATCACAGCTGAAAACGGAGCTCGGGAGCCCGTTTTCGCTGGCAGAGTGCTCGGGTTACCACAGGCATCCCTTACATGAGTAACGTCGAGCTGGCCATGCCCACCCTCACCCCCAAGGTCAAACACCACTCTGATGCTCCATTTTCATTGGCAGAGTCACCGGGGGCCGATCCTTTGCTGTTTCTAGTGTGGTCCCGCAGACCAGATCTGAGCATCCCATGGCCGGTTCCGGGCCCCCAGGCCTTGAGTTTGATGCCCCTGGACTAACCAGTCTTCACACAACTGTTGTAACATTTTCACAGTCACAAAACTTGGCAAATGGCATGTGTTTAATAAGTTATACGTGTATTTATTCCCCAAAAGAGAAATTTCAGTGACAGTGAGAACAATTCACCAGTGGAACTGCTTGCCTCCAGAAGTTGTGGCTGCTTCATCACTGGAGGGTTTCAAGAAGATACTGGACAGAAAGATAGGAAGAGAGGGATAGGAGAGAGGGTGAAGGGGGAAGATGAGGTGTATAAGGAGGAGTGGTAAGGGGAGAGAGGAGAAGGAGAAAGGAAAGGGAAGTAGAGTAGAAAATGATGGAGGGAAGACAGGATGTAGAAGAGTCGGAAGTAGAGGAGAGAAGAAGATAGGAAGAGAGGGATAGGAGAGGATGAAGGGGGAAGATGAGGTTTATAAGGAGGAGTGGTAAGGGGAGAGAGTAGAAGGAGAAAGGAAGGGGAAGTAGAGTAGTAGCGGAAATACACCAATGAGAGGAAGAGTGGGAAGCAGAAGGGAGAAGAAAGGTGGGAAGAGGGTAAGCGGGGAAGATGAGGAAGATGAGGATAAGGAGGAGTGGAATGTAGAGAGAGGAGAAGGAGAAAGGAAGGGGAAGTGGAGTAGGAAAGGAAGATGGAGGGAAGATAGGAAGTAAGAGAGAGGTAGAAGAAAGAGGTGTATGGAGAGTAAAAGAGCTAATAATGGGTGTTAATCTTTTTGGGGCGTTGAGGACAAGAGGAATTGATGTAATCATTATTTAATACTATATGATACTGGCTATGTATAGTATACATGTGATTGTATGTTATGAAAATGGAAATAAAAATATGTATTAAAAAAAAAGAAGATCCTGGACAGCCGCTTGTCTGGAACGGTGCAGTCTCCTGCTTGAACAGGGGGTTGGACTAGAAGACCTCCGAGGTCCCTTCCCAACTCTGAAATAGATGTCCTTGTTCATGGCCACGTGAGGCTCCCCAGGTGTTTGGGTCCCCCGCTTGAAAATCCTCCAGATTTCCCCAAAACCAGACTTCGAGGTTACCGCTTGGAAAATGAAGCCGATTCCTCTCCTGCCACAGATCTCGTGGAAAGCTGTATTTATGAGGTGTGCTAAAGCATGGAAATGCCTTGGAGAAAAATGACTTCATTAAAAGGAAGGCTGGGTGATGAGGAGAAAGAAGGAAGACGGTGTCCTCGCCTGAACTTGGAGAATACCGCTGAGGGACTTCAGGATTAATGTCAGCATCTTGTTCACCTTGAATCATGATTCGAGTCGAACGGCCCCGATTAGCATCTTAGCTTCTTCGCCTGGTAATCATAATTCACAAAAGAAAAGAAAAAAGGATTGGTATATGTATCCGATTGTGTTCATCAGGTTCTTTTTTTTTTCTGGGGTTACAGGTTAGTCCTCGATGTACAACCGAGCCCAAACATTTCTGTCGCTGAGCAAGACAGTTAAGTGAATTTTGCCTCATTTTACACCCTTTCTTGCAGTGGTGGGTTTCAAAAATTGTTCGAACCTACTCCGTGGGCGTGGCCTTCCTTGTGGGAGTGGCTTGCCACCCATGTGACCGGATCGGAGTGGCTTGCCGCCCATGTGACCGGATATGAAGATGCCGACGACACTTGTCAGAACCACCTTAAATGACCTCACACACAGCACTGGCATGCATAAGAATAGGATGTAAACTTGTTTTTTAAAAGGCATCTTTGGTTTGCGTTAAAACAACTTCAACACACGCAATGTTCTGATTGCACCACAAACGCAGTAGTCATCCTTACCTTTCACAGAGGCACTGAGTTTTATAAATAGGAGCATGATAGTGTAGAATAATCATATCCAAGGACCAGTGGTGGGTTTCAAAAATTTTTGGAACCTCTTCTGTAGATGTGGCCTGCTTTCCGGGTCCACTGGTGGAACCTCTTCTAACCGGTTCGGTAGATTTGACGAACCGGTTCTACCGAATAGGTGCGAACTGGTAGGAACCCACCTCTGCTTTCTTGCCACAGTTGTTAAGGGAATCGCTGCAGTTGTTCATTTAGTGCCATGCTTGTTCAGTGAATCTGGCTTCCCCGTTGACCTTGTTTGTCAGAAGGTTACAAAAAAAAGGACAATCACAAATAGGTGTCAGTTGGCCAAGCACCTGAATTTTGATCCTGTGACCATGTGGATGCTGCAATGGACGTAAGTGTGGGAAAGTGGTCGTACGTCCCTTTCTTTGGTGCCATTGTAGCTTCCAACAGTCACTAAATGGAAGGGTTGTAAGTCGAGGACTATCTGTGCAATACTGGCCCAGTTAGATCCTGCGTTCCAAGTCACTTTTTTCAAGGCTGTTGTAACTTTAAACAGTCACTGAATGAATGGTTGTAAGTTGAAGGGACGCGGTGGCTCAGGGGCTAAGACGCTGAGCTTGTTGATCAGAAAGGTCAGCAGTTTTGGCGGTTTGAATCCCTAGCGTCGCCTAACGGAGTGAGCTCCCGTGACTTGTCCCAGCTTCTACCAACCTAGCAGTTTGAAAGCATGTAAAAATGCTTGTCGATCAGAAAGGTCGGCAATTTTGGCGGTTCGAATCCCAAGCACCGCGTAACCGAGTGAACTCCCGTGACTTGTCCCAGCTTCTGCCAACCTAGCAGTTCGGAAGCATGTGAAAAACGCAAGTAGAAAAATAGGAACCAACTTTGGTGGGAAGGGAACAGCGTTCCGTGCGCCTTCGCCGTTGAGTCATGCCGGCCACATGACCACGGAGACGTCTTCGGCCAGCGCTTATTATTTCATCACCTTTAAATGGTCGCTAAGTGAAGCAGCTGCTAACAAGTATTGGCTGTACTATGGTGGGGAATTTTCAAGGCCCATTGATGGACGATAATACATTAAGAGAAAGAAGAGGAGAATTTTGTCGGTCCTTCCTTCCTTCCTTCCTTCCTTTATCTTATTTATTTATTTGTCAACATGTACAAGGAAACAAGTATGAAAATACATGAATAATGGTACAAATAAATGGACATAAATAAGCAAAACAGCGATAAACTCATAAAAAGAGTACATATAAATGCACTTATGCATGCCAGCTTCCTTCCTTCCTTCCTTCCTTCCTTCCTTCCTTCCTTCCTTCCTTCCTTCCTTCCTTCCTTCCCCCCAAACACTTACAATCTTAAACACTGAATAAGGAAATCTGTGTTACTTTGGAAGAGGGGTGGGCAACCATCACCCCTTTATGACTGGCAGACTTCAATTCCCAGAATTCCTGAGCCAGCTGGATGAGGAATTCTGGGAGTTGAAGTCCACAGGTCATAAAGGGGGCCACAACTGCCTACTCCTGCACTGGAATGATACTGTCCTTCCCCCATCCCATAGGATTATTACTTTTTACAATTGGAAAACTCTGAGCGCCCAGAAAATTACCCCATGTTTATTTTTTCTTTATTTCCCCTTTCATTTCAAAGTGGGGCTTTCCTTGACTTTTACACCCCAGGTATTCCTTCCAACCAATTTCTCCTGCACCAAGGAGAGAAAAAACAACAAAGTGCGAAAGCAATAAAATAAGCCGGCAACATTTCTTTGGTCTCTTATATTGTCAGAAGTGGTGTGTGTTTGCTTGTGTGTTTATCTGTGTGTGTGTGTGAGAGAGGGGGGGGGAGGGAGGGAGGGAGGGAGGGAGGGAGAGAGAGAGAGAGAGAGAGAGAGAGAGAGAGAGAGAGATGGGTTTTAGCTGGAGAAGTCTCTTTTTTTGACAGAATGGAAGGGGGGAAAAAAAAGCTTGGCAATTTAAATGAGCCCTTCCCGGAAGGTGTTAAGAAGAGGAATGACTGTGTACATTTTAAAAGAGCATGTTAAAGGAATCACCGACACAAAGCGCAGGGCAACTGGGTCTGCCATGCCATTGCTTAGCAACTGCATGTTAACCCCCTGCGAGAGAAACAGCCAGAGGTGTCCCAGCTAACGCAGAGAAGAGAATACGGGGGCATGCAAGAAAGCAAACACCACAGAAGCCGAGATCTTCAGAGGCTGAAAAATCACGGTTTCCCATCCTATCGTCATGATCGCACTACATTTCCCCGAAAATAAGACAGGGTTTCATTTACTTTTGACCCCCGAAATAAGCGCTGGGCCTTATTTTCGGGGAGGTCTTGTTATTTTTGAGGTGCAGGAGGCGGAGAGCATGGTCTTCTCATGGCCGCCGCTGTGTTGCAATATTTTCGGGAGAGGGCTTATTTTAGCGCATGCCCAATTGCAGGGGTGAAATCCAGCAGCTTCTGGAGAACCGGTAGCGGGAAATTTTGAGTAGTTCAGAGAACCGGCAAATGCTACCTCCGGCTGGCCCCAGAGTGGGGTGGGAATGGAGATTTTGCAGTATCCTTCCCCTGCCACGCCCACCAAGCCATACCACTGCCACAGAACCGGTAGTAAAAAAATTGGAATTTCACCACTGCCCAGTTGGCCTTATTATCTGGGGAGGTTTTATTTGGGGGGGGGGTGAACAGAGTCAAGGTCTGATTATTACCATTATCAGATAATCACCTTTCTCTGGGCAGAAAGGATACCCAGAGGTTTGCAGCATCTCATCCAAACAATTGGGAGGGGGACCCCAAAACCGTGATTTTGAAATGTCTGGGAAGAGAAGCAGCTAAGGAAATTTGGAATGTAGGACTAATTGGGCCAGTATTTGTACAGGTGGTCCTCGACTTAGAACCATTCAATTAGCGACCGTTCCAAGCTACAGCGGCACTGAGAAAAGTGACTTACGACCACTTTTCACGCTTGCGACTGTTGCAGTGTTCCCCATGGTCACGGGATCAGAATTTGGATCAGTGGTGGGATTCAAATAATTTAACAACCGGTTCTCCGTCCTAATGACCAGGTGGGTAGGCAGGGCTTAGTGGTCATGTGACTGTGTGGGTGTGGCCAACTCAACATTACTCAGGTCGATGGGCACTTTGCCTTAGCTGTTACAATGTAATAAGGGTTAACCGGAGAGGCAGTTTCTGTAAGCAGGGCAATAAAGATGAGGCTAGAAACAACACTAGAATTTTCCCTTCCTGGCTTCCTTACAGGATTAGCCCTGTAAAGTGGAAAAAACACAAAATGAGATTTCTTCCAACAACTGGTTCTCTGAACCTCTTAGAAAGTTAAGAACCGGTTCTCCCAGATAGGTGCGAACTGGCTGGATCCCACCACTGATTCGGATGCTTGGCAACTGGTTCCTATTTATGACAGGTGCCGGGTCCCAGGGAAAAGCGTTCACCTTTTGCGACCTTCCAAGCAAGCAAAATCAACGGGGAAGCCAGATTGACTTAATGGTCATGTTACTAACTTAACAACGGCAGGGGCTCACTTCACAATTGCGGTCAGAAATGTCGTAAAATGGGGCAAAACTCACTTAGGAACTGTCTCGCCTAGCAACAGATGTTTGGGGGTTCAGTTGCGGTTGTAAGTAGAGGACTACGTGTATTAATATTAGGTAATGGTAAAGGTTCCCCTGGCACACACACAGACTCTAGGGGGTGGTGCTCACCTCCGTTTCAAAGCCAAAGAGCCAGCGCTGTCCGAAGACGTCTCCGTGGTCATGTGGCCGCCGTGACTCAACACCGAAGGTGCAGGGAACACTGTTCTCTTCCCACCAAAGGTGGTTCCTATTTTCCTACTTGCATTTTTTACGTGCTTTCGAACTGCTAGGTTGGCAGAAGGTGGGACAAGTAACGGGAGCTCACTCTGTTACGCGGCGCTAGGGATTCGAACCGCTGAACTGCCGACCTTTCTGATTGACAAGCTCATCATCTTAGCTTCTGAGCCGACACATCCCAACACTTAAAATAGGCCTGAGCAATAAATCAGCTTAATTGGAACTTAACATGTGGTCCTACTTCTTCGTACCCAAAGTCACTTGACAGTGAGATGGGCACCGCATCCCCCAAAAAACCGTGACCCCCCCCCCCTCAGAAGCCCATCCTCAAGAGAGTTCAGATGCCCATGTTTGAAAGCACGATGCCTTCTGTTTTGGGCTTGTGAGAATCCCTAGCCCTTGAGAAGTGTTTGCTTGGTGAATTTTCTCGCTGCAGAATTGTGGAGACTTTCCTTGCTCTTTCAAACTGAGGAGCGTGTCAAAAAGTCACCCGGTTGCTATTTAGAATAATGATTTCTGAGCTGTTCATCAGGCAGAGCAGCTGTTGCTGCTAATTAAAGACAAGTGAAGGAATAACCTCTTCAGAGTGACCCTGGTGTCCAAATGGCCATTGGATAGAAAGCTTTTTATATATATATATAAAAAGGATGGCAATTAGCAACGTCAGAGTCAAATGCAGTTCTCGGTTTTACTTTTTATTTTTTTAAGCAGCTGGTGCACCTTCCAATTATGGCTGCCTGAACATATGAAAATCTCAAATATATGAAAGTCGTGACTTTCAAAAGTAAATGCAATCAAAGCTCTTGCAATGTAGGAGAAGGAGAGACAGACAGAGAGTGGAGTCAAACAAGTAATCAGCCTGGAATCGTTATGTTCTCACAAACTAACTAAATCCAACCCCTCTTGAATTCTGTTCACTCTTAGTTGACTTGAACCTTGTGTACAGATAGGTCCTTAACTTGCAGCCACAATTGGGAGCAGAATTTCTGTTGCTTTGCAAGGCAGTTGTTCAGTGAGACAGGCCCAATCTGTCAGAGTTTGTTGCAGCAATCAAATCCAGAAAGCACACTTCAGTAATGAGCCGAGGTGGTGCAGCGGTTAGGGTGCAGTACTGCAGGCCACTTCAGCTGACTGACTGTTATCTGCAGTTCAGTGGTTCTAATCTCACCAGCTCAAGGTTGACTCAGCCTTCCATCCTTCTGAGGTGGGTGAAATGAGGACCCAGACTGTGGGGGCAATATGCTGACTCTGTAAACCGCTTAGAGAGGGCTGAAAGCCCTATGAAGCGGTATATAAGTCTAACTGCTATTGCTATTCAGTCATTATCTTCTCTTTATATCCATAATAACACACAAAGTAATATATACAATACAGTGGTGGGATTCAAATTATTTAACAACTGGTTCTGTGCTCTAGTGACCAGCTGGGCAGGTGGGTCGATAGTCAGGTGACCGTGTGGTCGTCGCCAATTCAACGTCACTCAGGTCGATGGGCGCTTCGCCTTAGCTGTGACAATGTCATAAGGGTTAACCGGAGAGGCAGTTTCTGTAAGCAGGGCAATAAAGATGAGGCTAGAAACAACACCAGAATGTTTCCTTCCTGCCTTCCTTACAGGATTAGCCCTGTAAAGTGGGGGGGGGGGGAAACAGAAGAAGATTTCTTCCAACAACCGGTTCTCCCGACTGCTTGGAAAGTTAACAACCGGTTCTCCTGGGTAGATGCGAAGCGGCTGAATCCCGCCACTGATACAATACCAAGAATGGTTCTTCCAACGTGATAAGAGAGAAGAGATTGTTTTCAGTTCCAGCAGCAGACTAGTTTCAGTTTCAGTTCTCAGAGCTTGGCACAGCTAAGTAAGGACCCAGAGTCCTTACTGTCTCAGCTCCCATTGGCTGACCTTGTTACCATGTCTCTGCCAGTCATGAATTCTCTGACACAATCTTATGACCTTTTTTGCCACAGTTGTTAAGCAAATCACTGCGACTGTTTTGCGAATCATATCATCATTAAGCGATTCTGGCTTCCCTTATAGATTTTGCTTGTTGGAAACCAGCTAGTAAGGTCGAGATTATCACACTAGAACCATTGTAAGTACATGCCAATCACCAAGCACCTAGAAATTACGATGGTTGTATGAAGGCTGGTTGTAAGTCACTTTTTTTCAGTGCCGGTGCAACAGCTGCTAAATGAATTAAGTTGAAGACTACTTAATGTAGGTAAAAATAAAGGTTCCCCTCACACATATGTGCTAGTCGTTCCCGACTCTAGGGGATGGTGCTCATCTCCATTTCAAAGCCGAAGAGCCAGCGCTGTCCGAAGACCTCTCCGTGGTCATGTGGCCAGCATGACTCAACGCCGAAGGCCCAGGGAACGCTGTTTCCTTCCCACTAAAGGTGGTTCCTATTTTTCTACTGCATTTTTTACGTGCTTTCGAACTGCTAGGTGGGCAGGAGCTGGGACAAGTCACGGGAGCTCACTCCGTTATGCGGTGCTAGGGATTCGAACCTCTGAACTGCCGACCTTCAGATCAACAAGCTCAGTGTCTTAGCCACCGAACCACCGCATCCCAACACTTAAGAGCTGAGGTGGCGCAGTGGTTAGAGTGCAGCATTGCAGGCTACTTTAGCTGACTGCAGTTCTGCAGTTCGGCTGTTCAAATCTCACCGGCTCAGGGTTGACTCAGCCTTCCATCCTTCCGAGGTGGGTAAAATGAGGAGCCGGATTGTTGTTGGGGGCAATATGCTGACTCTGTAAACCGCTTAGAGAGGGCTGAAAGCCCTATGAAGCGGTATATAAGTCTAACTGCTATTGCTATTGCTATTGCTTAATATAGGCCTGAGCAATAAATCAGCTTAATTGGAATTTAACATGTGGTCCTACTTCTTTGTACCCAAAGTCACTCGACAGTGAGATGGGCAGCATACAAATGTAATAAGCAAATAAAATAAAACTCTGTTTAATTTGTGCATCATCGCTACAAGTTGTTTATGGTTCATCAACGTTCTCCGCCAAGTCAGATAAGAAGCTAAGTCAGTCATGAAGTGAAGGAAAAGTTGGGTTGACCCACCTGGGCCCTTGATCGGCATCTAAGCGGCTTGTGCCAATTGCGATGACTGCACCGGCACGAAAGATAGGATGCTTTCTAAGAGGCACCAGTCCAGAGATGTTAGACCAAAGGCCACTCCCTGATGGCTGCTGGTGTGCAAAACTGGTGTGCAAAACTGGTGTGCAAAACAGCCAGCTTGGCGGTTGGCACAAATCACTTTCCCCTTAATACCTTTTCTTTTAACCCAGCAGCCCAAGCTGTAGAGGCGTTGCCAGCGTGCCATAAAAAGCAGGGCTCCCTCGGATCCTCGATGGATTTGATTCTTGCAGCAGAATTGTTGCAGAATTATAAGAAGGGCCAGGGGAGGTCATCTAGTCCAGCCCTGCTGCAACGCACCAAGAGAGATATGGGGGAATGCAGTTGAGTTCAGAGCCCCTTACAATGAACAGAGATAGGGGGGCCTCCCATAAAGGGGATGCATTTGTAGGAATGTGGATTATTTTTATTGATCAGATCTGTATTTTATCATTGTGTTTACTGTTTGACCCCAAAATTGGATCCTGTATTATAGTCTTATTTTTTACATGTTGTAATAATTTATTCACCCGCCCATCTACCTGTGTATCAATTTGCATCGCTGTCTGTCCATTCATCTGTCTGTGTCTATGTATCCATCCGCTTACTTATCTATCTGCCTAGCTATTGGCATATCTATATCTCCATCCATTTCTCTCTATCCCTTTATCTATCCATCTATATACAGGTTGTTGTTCTTGGTCGCAAAGTCGTGTCTGACCCATCACGTTGGACATGGACAACGTTCCTTCAGGCCTTCCTGTCCTCTACCATCCTCTGGAGTCCATTGAAGCTGATGCCGACTGCTTCAGTGACTCCATCCAGCCTCCTCATTCTCTGCCGTCTCCTTCTTCTTTTGCCCTCCATCGTTCCCAGCATGAGGCTCTTCTCCAGGGAGTCCTTCTTCCTTCTCATGAGGTGGCCAAAGTCTTTGAGGTTCCTCTTCAGGATCTGGCCTTCTAAAGAGCAGCCAGCCAGGGTGGATCTCCTCTAAGACTGACCGGTTGGATGGCCTTGCAGTCCAAGGGACTCGCAGGAGTCTTCTCCAGCACCAGAGTTCAGAGGCCTCCATTCTTTGGCGCTCAGCCTACCTTATAGTCCAACCTCCACAGCCACCCATTGCAATTGGGAAAACCACAGCCTTGACTAGACACACTTTTGTTGGCAGGGTGATGTCTCTGCTTTTTAGGATGCTGTCTAGATTTGCCATTGCTTTCCTCCCCAGGAGCAAGCCTCTTTTAATTTCTTGGCTGCAGTCCTCATCTGCAATGATCTTGGAGCCCAGGAAAATAGCCATACATTGCAAGTATATACATATCCATCCATAAATACATACCCTCATCTATCTTCCTACTTATCAAACACCCATCCATCCATCCATTTATTCCTCTCTCTATCCATTCACCTCCCTCTCCCTCCCTCTTTCTCTCATATTTTGAAAGGGAGATTGTATCCAACTTTCTGCAAATCTGCCTGGCCTGTGGCTATCTGTTCCAGGGTCTGAAAGTGAAAGTGAGTTCCCAAAAACTTTCCTCCATTCCCTCCTTTTCTTCTCTTCCATCCATTCTCAAACTTGGTGGCTTCCCCTGAAGCTTTTCCTTTCCAGATGTAACACATGTCCCACCCTTTCTTCTCTCTCAGCCTTGCCTTCCAGCAACTCATTGTTCTGACTCACGTCTAGATGGAGGTTGTGCAAAAGTGCTCAAAAGCCACTTTATTGGCCTCATTAGTAGGGCAGGCCAGTAGATCCGATGTGGGTTTTCTCCCCTCCCCTCCTGTTCCTTATTCTTCCTCCTTTCCACCATTCATACTAATAAGCCGTTGATAACTTTCTGGAACTGAACACAGTTAGCAGTAAGAACCCCAGCCCAGTCCTTCAGGGCACCGTGAATTGAATTAACATCATTTGAAAGTCGACTGGTACAGATCAGCCCAACCACAATTGCTCACCCAGGGAAATAGACATAGCCTTCCTGTTCTCTTCTGCCACAGAGACTGATTGATGCCACATGGAAAAGTGGCAGAGGTAGCGATGGGGAGAAAAAGAAGAAGAAAGGAGGAGGAGGGGGAGGAGGAGAAAAGGAAGAGGAAGAGGAGAAAGAGAAGAGGAAGAGGAAGGAGGAGAAGGAGAAGCCGAGGTGGTGCAGTGGGTAGAGTGCAGTACTGCAGGCCACTTCAGCTGACTGCTAGATCAGCAGTTCAGCGGTTCAAATCTCACCGGCTCAGGGTTGACTCAGCCTTCCATCCTTCCGAGGTGGGTAAAATGAGGACCCGGATTGTGGGGGCGATATGCTGACTTTGTAAACCGCTTAGAGAGGGCTGAAAGCCCTATGAAGCGGTATATAAGTCTAACTGCTATTGCTATGGCTATAGAAGGAGCAGAGATGGAGGGAGGAGAGAGGAGGAAGAAGAAGAGGAGAAGGAGAGAGGAGGAGGAAGAGGAGGAGGAGGAGAAGAGAAGGAGGGAGGAGGAGGAGAAGAGGAGGGAGGAGAGAGGAGGAGAAGAGGAGGAAGAGGAGAGAGGAGGAGGGAAGAGGGAGGAGGAGGAAGAAGGAGGAGGAGATGAGTGAGACGAGGAGGAGGAAGAAGGAGGAGGAGAAGAGGAGGGAGGAGAGAGGAGGAGAAGAGGAGGAAGAGGAGAGAGGAGGAGGGAAGAGGGAGGAGGAGGAAGAAGGAGGAGGAGATGAGTGAGACAAGGAGGAGGAGGAGGAAGAAGGAGGAGGAGGAGAAGAGGAGGGAGGAGAGAGGAGAAGAAGAGGAGGAAGAGGAGAGAGGAGGAAGAAGAAGGAGGAGGAGGAGGAGGAAGAAGAAGAAGAAGAATGGATGAACAAGAACAAGAGCAGAAGTGACGGTTGGAGACCCAGAAGGATGTCTTCTCTTCCCACGGTTGGGAAGGAGGTCTCCAGAATTACAATCAGATGACAGTCAGATGACATTTCTGCAATTGGTTGGAGAAACTCCTCCATGGGAAGAGATTAGAACCAAGGCAAACTAAGGTGAGAAGAAGCATGGAAAAAGTGTGTCCCATGTTCCCATGGTGTTGAGGGAGTAGTTCTGAAGGACTATCCTCTCTTCCTTCAGCATCTTGGGTCATCCAATGAAGCTGAAAGGCAGGGAGAGAGGATCTGGGTCTGAGAAAAGGAAATTCTTCACATAGGTTACATTGAACAATGGTTTAACAATGTATTTTGTGGATGGGCATCTATAGAGTAATAGAGGTGAGGGAGGACTTCCAGGCCAATCCTCCATTCATTGAAGAACTGAAATTAAAGCCCCAGCAGAAATTACCTGATTGACCATACTCATCAAGAGTATCCAACAACCTTCCTACATCATCTGTCCCATCACTGAACTGCTCCCAGTGTTGATTATTGTCAAATTGGCTTTGACTCTTGGTCATCACAGAAAGAAATCTTCTCCAAGATGATCTGGAGAACGTGACCCTTCTGATCTCCTGGCAGTCTGTCTACTACCACTCTAAGCAAGTCCATCAACCTTGCTACAGGTCCTTCTCTTCTCTTTCCTTCTAGCTTCCCCAACAATCTCGGCTTTTGAAAAAAAAAAAAAAGGCTAGTAGCTCTTGTCGTGAGGAATGTTTCTTCCATATTCATCAGGAATGTCTCTCCTTGTACTTGAAGGCCGTTATTCAGTGCTCTGTACTCAACAAGAAAGAACAGCTTGTGTCTTGTAGTGTGCTTGAAAAATACAATTATGTCTCCTCTCAGACTTCTTAAAGGCTAAACGGATCCTGCGCTCTTGATCTCTTAAAGCCCTTGTTAAAATTACTCCCCACAAAAGGATTTGGGATTTTGAAGAGCCTTTTCTAAGGAGGGTTCAGGACCAGGCAACCACTTACAGAATCCCTTTCAACCGTGTGTGTAAAATGTTGTCCTTCTCTTTTGTGTGCTCTCCATCAGTCGCCTACAAAAACCTGATTCACTCTCAAGAGATGCTTGTATCCTGACCTTGGGGCCCAAGGCAATTAAAGTGCTTCGACCAAGAGTGCTAAAGTTAGTCTTGCCTTATGGATGAACGCCACCTGTTGACCTTGGACCCATCGCTCCTCCTCAATCCTAGGAAGAAGGCAAGCACAAACCACTTCCATCAGGCTAGCTAGAAACCTTCGTGGGCTTGTGGGAACCAGAAGTCCCATCTGGTTCTGGTGTTCTGACTTTTCTTGTGCAAAGATATGCTAGGCGCAGCAGGAGAAGATAAATGTGCTACCGGAGACTCTTCTGTTCTCCTTCTTTTGAGTGTGGCTGTCTGGATCCATGGGTTCGATCCCTTACTCGGGGCTGGAATCCCAAGCAAACTATCCAATAATGGCTGTCCAAATAAGAGGAAGCAACCCAGCCCTCTGTTTTGGGCCCAGGAGACAGAAAATGAGAATTAGGCTGCAGACTCTGAGAAAACTTTTAGAAAAAGCTTCTTGACAGTACATTTTTGAGAGATTTCAGCCAATTTCACATCTGCTATCTTCAATTTTTACCAGATTTGGGGCTTTTCTATAACTTAAGGTTCCCCTCGCACATATGTGCTAGTCGTTCCCGACTCTAGGGGAGTCGGGAACGACTCCCCTAGAGGTGCTCATCTCTGTTTCAAAGCCGAGGAGCCAGCGCTGTCCGAAGACATCTCCGTGGTCATGTGGCCGGCCTGACTCAACACCGAAGGCGCACGGAACGCTGCTACCTTCCCACCAAAGGTGTCCCTGTTTTTCTACTTGCATTTTTTTACGTGCTTTCGAACTGCTAGGTTGGCAGAAGCTGGGACAGGTCACGGGAGCTCACTCTGTTAACGCGGCGCTAGGATTCAAACGGCCAAACTGCCGACCTTTCTGATCGACAAGCTCAGCGTCTTAGCCACTGAGCCACTGCATCCCCCTCAAAGAAGCTTAAAGGGTCCAAATTGAAAGGCTGAGAGGTGAAAAATGTCCGAGTGGCGTTGTCCCACTTTTGCAGGCAAAGGTGTGCGATTTTCCTGGGTCGCTGTAACCCTGCATTTCAGGACTTCTTCCTTTGTTGTTCCTTTTTTCCTGAATTTCTCTTTACTGATGAAGGTGGTTTGGTGACTCATGTTCTTTGTTCCTCCTGAGCTACTATCTGGACAGGGATAATTGCAGGGACCTCTTTTTTTTTTTTTTTTTACGTTCAGAGAAAGCGTTTGTCACCCTCTGTTGATTCCTTTGGTAGAGCTCACAAAGCAATTTGGAGCTTCTGAAGGGAAATAGGTTTAAATGATTACATCCCTGCGTGATTAAAAGAAAAAGAAAAGGGTGGTGTAATTTGCTGCCCAAATGTATGATTCATGGAGGGCATGGCAGGCTGGACCGAAGACTTTTTCCACAATGCTCCCGGATGTTCCGGGCAATTAAGTCTCTTCCCCATGTTGGGCAAATATATAAAAATGTGTATCAAGTGCAAAAGAGGAGGGAGAGGGAAGGAAGGAAGGAAAAGCAAGGAAGAATGGAAGGAAGAGAGAGAGAGAGAGAGAGAGAAAGAAAGAAAGCACAAGACAGAAAGAGCGAAAGAAAAAGACGGGAGGGAGGAACAGGAAGGAAGCAGGGAAGAAAGGAAGGAAGGGAGAGAGAGAGAAAGGGAGAGAGGGAGGAAAAAGAAAGGAGGAAAAGGAAGGAAGGAAGAATGGAAGGAAGGGAGAGAGAGAAAGAAAGGAAGAAAGGGAGGAAAAGGAAGGAAGAATGGAAGGAAGGGACAGAGAGAGAGAGAGGAAGGAAGGAAGGGAAGGAGGAAAAAGAAAGAAGAGAGAAAAGGAAGGAGGTATGGAAGGAAGGGACAGAGAGAGAGAGAAAGAGAAAGGAAGGAAGGAAGGGAAGGAGGAAAAAGAAAGAAGGGAGGAAAAGGAAGGAAGAATGGAAGAAAGGAAGGAAGGGACAGAGAGAAAGAAAAGAAAGAAAGAAAGAAAGAAAGAAAGAAAGAAAGAAAGAAAGAAAGAAAGAAAGAAAGAAAGAAGCAAGCTATTTTTAACTTGGCATCTATTGCAAACCTAGATTATGGTTTGCAAGCAAGATCTAATGGGCTAAGCCCATTCTTTGAATCCAGTCACCTACAAGAAACCATGATCTTCGACCTACGACCACAATTGAGCCCCCAAATTTCTGTTGCTAAGCAAGACAGTTACTAAATGAGTTCTGCCTAATTTTACAACCTATCTTGCCATGACGTCACACACACAGGACATTGCAACCATCCTAAAGACGAGCTGGTTGCCAGAGCATCCGGATCTGATCACATGGGCATGGGGATGCTAAAACGGTCGTCAGTGTGAAAAACTTCTTTTTTTGTGTGCTGTTGGAACTTAAATGTCCCTAAACAATTGGTCGAGGATATTGTGGCCTGCCAGCAACCAGAGGAGCTGGCAGCAGATTCGGACAGTGAGGAGGTTGGGGAGGGACATGGGCCAGTCCTGGAGTCTGGGGAAGGCTCTGATGAGGGCTCTGTGTCAGAGGCAGAGAGGGGGCCAGGGCCGTATGCCAGTTATCAGCTGCCTTCAGAGTCAGACATCAGTGAGGCAGAAGAACAGCTGGAGCCTGTTCCCAGTGTGCGCATGCACAGAGTTGCCAGACGAAGGGAGCAGCTAAAGAACAGGGGTTGACTTGGGAGGAAGGCCACAGGTGGATTATGAATGGCCCCTCCCAGAGGAAATAAAAGAGGAGCGAAAGGGGAGTGGAATTTGCAGGAGACCATTAGTTCGCTTCATTGGTTCGTGACTCTCCGAGGCTCCTTGCCAAGTTCTGCAGAGATCGTCCTGGCCGCTCTCCAAGCCAGATGAGGTCTGTGACTGTAAATCCTCCCTCGAAAGACTTTGCTGGATGTGAATGAGCAGAATTCACAGCCAAATAATAAAAGGGTTTTTTGTTGGGACAAGGAGTTTGCTTCAGGCTCTCAGGAAGCCTCGGTTAGACCAGAGGTCTACCTGTATTGATTGTCGTGCATGTGTTTCCTCAGCAAGGAGATGCTCTCTAGACAGTTTGCAAGCAAATCAAATGAGAAGGAAACATTCTCTTTGGAGCTCCCAGTGACAATAATTGACGTTCTCCTGCGGAGTTGAGACTTCAAGGGAAAAAGCTGGAAGTAACTTGGTGTTTCGCCTTTTTCACACTGCTCTAGTACAAAAAGCAAATGTCTCGGCTCAGAACATGCTCAAAGGCACACTCGGGTTGAATTCCAGCTAATATATCTTTGACTCCGGTGGCCGACAGCCAAGACCTTTCCTGCTTAAAAAAAAATCCAAAACTAAGAGATTAAAATGCACCTGAAATGTCTGAAAAGTTGGTCAAAAGCTTCTGTTCGGCTTACAGAGAGACAGGAGAGGGACCGTTTCTTTTTGATAACTTGGCAATCAAGGGTTTGGGAGGGGTTGTGGGTTATACATAGATCCCCATTCACACCTGCATCTTTTCCCCAGCAACTAAAGGAGAACTAAGGTTTCTGCAAATGATGTTGAGATGTGGGTTTTAAAAACCTCTTGTGTGTGCACAGGCTGTGAGTTTTAAAAACGTCTGAGTGAATCCAGGAAGAGGGAAGAGGCAGAGGGGCTGGAAGTGTGTGTGCTGTGCACAGGCTGTGAGTTTTTAAAACGTCTGAGTGAATCCAGAAAGAGGGAAGAGGCAGAAGGGCTGGAAGTGTGTGTGCTGTGCACAGGCTGTGAGTTTTTAAAACGTCTGAGTGAATCCAGAAAGAGGGAAGAGGCAGAGGGGCTGGAAGTGTGTGTGCTGTGCACAGGCTGTGAGTTTTTAAAATGTCTGAGTGAATCCAGGAAGAGGGAAGAGGCAGAGGGGCTGGAAGTGTGTGTGCTGTGCACAGGCTGTGAGTTTTTAAAACGTCTGAGTGAATCCAGAAAGAGGGAAGAGGCAGAGGGGCTGGAAGTGTGTGTGCTGTGCACAGGCTGTGAGTTTTAAAAACATCTGAGTGAATCCAGGAAGAGGGAAGAGGCAGAGGGGCTGGAAGTGTGTGTGTAGAGTGATGAGTAATGTTGAAGACCCGCAAGGACAGCCATATTTCGTCTGTAAGTAGCTGTTTTATTGTTTTGTGTACTTATTTTATTCTTATTTAACAAGTAAGGCATCACGTGCCTACACCCTATTTTTACAACCTTTTTTTGCTTGCGGTCATTTAGCGAGGCTTCACATGACTGTGGCTAGTGATGTTCTGCTGGCTTCCCCATTGACGTGACTTGTCAGAGACCACTAAGAAGGTGGCAAAAGGATGTTCATGGGACCCCCGGAGGCTGCACCTGGTCAGAAATATTTGCCAGTTGCCAAGTACACAAATCATTGGGTGACCACAAGGAGATTGCGATTGTCACAAGCATTGCTTTGTCTACTAGGCCTCCCTACTTAGACCATCCATGCCACTGGAACTAGTAATTTTCTCTCTCTCCCTCTCTCTCTCATCTATCCATCCATCCATCCATCCATCCATATCTACCTATATATCTACCTACCTACCTACCTACCTACCACCTATCTCATCTGCCTGTATCTATCTATCTACCTACCTACCTATCTATCTACCTACCTACCTACCTACCATCTATCTCATCTATCTATCTATCTATCTATCTATCTATCTATCTATCTATCTATCTATCTATCTATCTATCTATCTATCATCTATCTATCATCTCTCTCTCATCTCTCTCTCTCTCTCTCTCTCTATCTATCTATCTATCTATCTATCTATCTATCTATCTCTATCTCTATCTCTATCTCTATATCTGTCTGTCTGTCTGTCTATCTATCGATATAGATCTATAGATGTATAGATGTATAGATATATAGATATATGATAAAGGAGGAGAACCTGTGGCCTAGTGGCTAATACAGCTGCCTAATATGTAATTCAGCCCAGGTTCAAATCCCAGTAAGGGTATGGCTAGCTGATGAGAGCTAAATAACTTGAAATAGATCTATACTATTCTCCCTTTATTTATTTATCAGCACAAATGCAACACACACACAGACACACACACACACACACAGTTTGTATGTATGTACAGAGAAACCCAGAGAAAAACAACAGTGGCTTCTCAGAGTGCTAGATAATTTGTATTTTTAATCCAGTTTTATACGATCATAAAATTAACCGAGCGTGGGCATCCTTCCAAGTGTTGGCCCCAATGTTGTGGTTGCTATTTTTCAATTATACACACGTGCACGCAGGCGCACACACGCAAACACTGTCCATTAATTATGGATGTATCCGTGCTCTTCGCTCTTGTAGGTACGCTGGTTCTATTTAATTTTATTTGAAAATAATTGGTTTCATGGTGTTGATTAAGTTGTGATTAAGTCCCGGAGTCTGGGGAAGGCTCTGAGGAGGGCTCTGTGTCCGAGGCAGAGAGGGGGCCAGAGTCGTCTGGCAATTCTCAGCAGTGAGGCAGAGGAACAGCTGGAGCCTGTTCCCAGTGTGCGCATGCACAGAGCTGCCAGACGAAAAGAACCACTCAGAAATCTGGGTCGACTTGGGAGTAAAGTCACAGGTGGAAGGTTAATGGCCCCTCCCATGGGAAACAAAAGAGGAGCGAAAGGGGAGGGGGCTTTTGCAGGAAACAAGTCATTCATTCGGTCGTTAGTTTATTTCAGGAGTGTGAAGATCTGTCCGTGAATCTCAGAGACTCTGTGCCCAAATCTTTCCTTGCACAGCGCCTCATTTGAAAAATATTGACATGGCAGCTTTCCAAGATAGATAAGGTCTGTGGTCCTAAATATTCCTTTGAAAGACTGTTTGCCAGGCCTTTGCTGAACGTGAAGGAGAGGAATTCACATTTGTTTAATAAAAAGGGTTTTTTTCAGGACCAGAATTCTGCCTCCTGCTTTTTGGGGAAACCTAGCTCAGAACACTGTTAGTTCCTAACCTTTTGGGATTTGGTTAAAAAAAACTCAACCCAATAAACACACCGCTCTTCAAAAATTAGTAAGTCTTCAAGAACCAAATTAAAACGAGAAATGAGATCTCTCCAAAAGCAATTTTTTTTACAGGGGCCGGACCCCAGCCAGTTCAGTCGGGCCAACTGTCAAGTGTCGCCTGCAAAATTCGTCTTGAATTTCATCCTCAAAAGATGTAGGGAAAGTCCAGCAGGTGGGAAGTTTCCACGGAATTTCTCCTAATTTGAAAAGCATGGAACCAAATCCTACATGCATAGACAATCCTATACAGTCTGAGGAGGTGGCTCAGGGGCTAAGACGCTGAGCTTGTCGATCAGAAAGGTCGGCAGTTTGGCGGTTCGAATCCCTAGTACAGGCCTCCTGGGGGGGCAGGGGGTTAGACTAGATGGCCTCCAGGGTCCTTTTCAACTCTGTTATTGTTTACATCCCCTTTCACTAAAGAAGGGTTCACAGACCCCGATTGCCTCTATTCTCACAACATGCGGTTGCTCCACCCTCAAACGGAGGACCAACGGATCCGTCTTTTGTCTGAAGCCAGCCATAAAATATAACAGGAAGGAAAAAACACACCCACAGAAAAAACATCCCGATCGAGCCGTAAGGTGATGGGATTTCTCTCCACCCCAGTGTTAACCAGGCCCCTGGTTGAGCTTTTTTTGGGGGGGTGGGAGGGAGGGAGAGAGTCAAGCTACGTGCTGGGACTTCCTGCGAGCTTAATCCTGCAGCCGGCTCCCTTAATATCCATCCAAAGAAATGTAGACGATTGAAAAGGAGAGGGGTGCTAGGACCCAGAAGGAAGACCAGGAAAGAATGTGTGTGTGAGTGAGTGAGTGTGTGGTATACGTTGGTGTGTGTGTGTATTTGAAGATGGGCGCAGCGCCTCCAGTTGGAAAGAGGCATTAACCCTTTGCCTGGCCGGTGGCTGTAATTGCCTCCTCCCTCCCTCTCTCTTTCCCTTCTTCTTCTCCTTCTCCTTCTTCCTCTTCTTCTTCTTTTTTTCCCTTCTTCTTCCTCTACCTCCGCCTCCTCTTTCTCCCTCCTGCCACCCTCTGCCCGATTGACCGGCTGGAAGATCCATGTGCTGCCTGGGCTCGAGTGCCTCCCTCTTCCAGTGACAAGTGCCCAGCCGTCTCCAGTGGCAGAGCAGAGGATGGGATGTGGAAGAGGCGATCCCGGAGCCCGACTCTGCCTCCCCGCCTCCTAACCCGGCTCGTCTCGGCAACCCAGAAGGAGCAGGTCAATGGAGCAGGATTACATCCACATGTATAATGCTTCCTTGCGCGGCTGCGGCTTAGGATACGCGCCCATCATTTATTACAGTCTCCTGCTCTGCTTGGGGCTCCCGGGTAAGATATTTCTTTCTCCTTCCTTCCTTCCCTCTCTTTCATTTCCTTTTTCTTTCTTTCCTTCCTTCATCCTTTCCTTTATTCCCCTTTCTCCTTTCCTTTCTTCCTTCCTCTTTCTCCTTTCCTTCTTTCCTTTCCTTTCTTCTTCTTTCCTTTCTTCCCTCTCTTTCTCCCATCTTTCATTTTCTCTTTTCTTTCCTTCTTTTCTCCTTTCCCTTTTCCTTTCCTTCCCTTTCTTCCTTCCTTTCTCTCCTCCTTTCTCCTGCTTCCTCTTTCTCCTTTCCTTTCCCTTCTTTCCTTCCCTTTTCCTTCCTTCCCTCTTTCTCCCATCTTTCATTTTCTCTTTTCTTTCCTTCCTTCCTCCTTTCCCTTTCCCTTCCCTTCCTTCCTTCCTTTCTCTCCTCCTTTCTTCTCCTTCCTCTTTCTCTTTTCCTTCTTTCCCTTCCTTCTTTCCTCTCCTTTTCTTTCTCTCCTCCTTCCTCTTTCTCCTTTCCTTTCCCTTCTTTCCTTCCCTTTCCCTTCCTTCCTTCCCTCTCTTTCTCCCATCTTTCATTTTCTCTTTTTTTCCTTCCTTCCTCCTTTTCCTTCCCTTCCTTCCTTTCTCTCCTCCTCTCTTCCCCTTCCTCTTTCCTTCTTTCCCTTCTTTCCCTTCTTTCCTTCCTTTTTCCTTCCTTCCTTCCTCTTAAAACTTACAGGCAATCTTTTCCCCACCCATTTAGAGTTCTGTCTACTCCAGTCTTCACAAAGGAGGGGATGGGTCCGTTGTCCCTCAAAAGTGAGCAGGGGACCAGCTGCCAGCTCAGGCGCTTGACCGAGAACTGTAGACTTTTTCGACTCGAAGTGGGTTAGGCTTAGGAAGTTCTTTTTAGGATCAATGATCACCCTTGGAGTTTCTCCACTCGGCATTGCTTTATTAGTTGTTTGTAAGGACGGTTGAAGAGCTACAGCAGGGAGTATAGGATGGTCTTCATCCTCAACGTTGGAATTGGGGGGCAAGGGGTGTGCATGAGGAGCGCACTACTTCAACTTGGGCAAAACTTGGGCAGTTTGGGATTTGAGGAACAGGTTGCTGTTATTGGATGGAGGGGGGAAGAAGGATGATTAACTCATAATGTCAAATAAGATGAGTTTCGTTAAGCCATCTTGAAGTGCCCCTTAGGGACTAGGGGCTTGGATGGGCATCCCCCCCCCCCCGGGTCAGCCTCGCATTTAATTGGGTTCTTGGGTTGAACCCAAATTCATCCCTTTGAAGAGTTTGGAAGTCACGTTCCATCAGTCAAGATTGGGGAAGAGGAAGATAAGGAGGAAAAGCACACACACACCCCCAGGCTTGGAGACTCCATTACCAAAGCAGTAATTTGCCTGGTAGACTGCCTTGGCTCTTGGAGGGTTTGCTATTGCCTCGCAGTTAAGCCATTGCTTTTAGGACGCTGGTCCTTTGTGAATTAGCCAAACCCTTGTCCTTTCATTCTTCCTTTCTTCCAATCCCTCTCCCCAAAAACCCTCTTCCAACGTCTCCAAAACTCTTACCCCGCAGGCGAGGAGAAGGCAAAACAGTTCGATCCTCGGTAGAAGCAGATGTAGGGTTTCCTGCTTGGGGGGGGAGAGGAGGTCAGGGCGGTTGGACTAGATGACCTTCAAAGATCCCTTCCAACTCTGTTACTATTCTGATACTTTGGTATATGTGCCCGAAAAGCACAATTGGCAGTTGTTGTAGAAATGCCACAGTTCCAAAACGAAAAGGGTTAATTTGGCTCGGTGGGGGAAAAAAAACACCTTACCCTTCACCAAGCACCCATCTTCCTTTATCCCAGCGCGCCTGGCTGGGGAGGATGGGAGTTGCGATCCAGACGGCCTGGAAGGCGGGGGGGCATCTGAAGCTGGAGAATAGAGGCAAAGGAGGTGATTCCTTGAAGTCCCCGGGGCTGGGAAGACGACTGGGAGGGAGGGAGGGAGGGTGGGAGAGGAGACAGCCAGCCCAGGCAGACAGAGAGGAGCGGAGACGGCCACCCCCCCCACCACACAATCTATTAAAATAAATAAATAATTTCCCGGCTGAGCTGTCCGTGGTGCTGACACAGCAGGAGCTGCTTAGAGGACGCTTAGGAGCTCACGTTCAAATGTTCTAAGGGAGAGGGATTTTTTTTAAAACCCCAAAAAGAGACGCCTCTCTTGGCAAGCCCAGCGAGAGAGAAAGGGATGGGCTGGTTTATTTATTTTATTTTATTTTATTTTATTACTATCTCCTCGGCTTCCCTTGCCCCTCCAATCGCAGCCGGCGAGCTGCAAAACCTGGGCTGTCCTTAGGATGAATGAGATGCAGGGAGAAAACCTAGAAAGGTAGCAATTGGGGAAGTGGAGGGGAAAAACATCCCCGCAATGTGGAAAGGTTTTTATTTATTTTTTGGGGGGGGAGGGGGAAAGGATGGGTACAGGGGACAAGGGGGCGTGCCATCCAGCCAGTTCTTCAAAAGGCAAAATCCTTCAGGAAGCTTGGGGGGGGGGGGGGGAACGGTCTGGTTTGAGGTTTTTTTGAGGTTTTATTTAATTTGTATGCCGCCCTATTCCCGAGAGACTCAGAGGCGTCTGGTCTGTATTATAATACAATATAATACAATACAATAGCAGAGTTGGAAGGGACCTTGGAGGTCTTCTAGTCCAACCCCCTGCCTAGGCAGGAAACCCTATACCGTTTCATTATAGGGCTCCCCCGCAGGGAAAACCTTTGCAGAGGAGAAATGGTCTTTGTGGAGATAATTTAGTTCATTTATTGAGATTCCCACCTTGATTTTATTTTATTTAATAAACAATGCAAGATGGTGAAGGCATCTAATGCTCCTTCCTCCTCCTATTTCCCCCCCAAAACAACAACCCTGTGAGGTGGATTGGGCTGAAAGAGGGGGACTGGCTGAAAGCCACCCGGATGGCTTTCATGCCTAAGACAGGACTAGAACTCCCAGGCTCCGAGTGATTGGCCCAAAGTTACCCAGCTGGCTTTCATGCCTAAGGTGGGACTAGAACTCACAGTTGCCTGGTGATTGGCCCAAAGTCACCTATCTGGCTTTCATGCCTAAGGCGGGACTAGAATTCACAGTCTCCTGGTGATTGGCCCAAAGTCACCCAGCTGGCTTTCATACCTAAGGCGGGACTAGAACCCACAGTCTCCTGGTGATTGGCCCAAAGTCATCCAGCTGGCTTTCATGCCTAAGGCGGGACTAGAACTCACAGTCTCCTGGTGATTGGCCCAAAGTCACCCACTTGGCTTTCATGCCTAAGGTTGGACTAGAACTCACAATCTCCTGATTTCTAGCTCTCATATATTTTGGGGGTGGTGGGGGAAGTTAAACTTAGCCCTTTCCCCTGTCTCAAACCTGCTCCTTTACTCTGGCTAGGTGGCTCAGTGGCTCAGTGGCTAAGACTCTGAGCTTGTTGATCAGAAAGGTTGGCAGTTTGACGGTTCGAATCCCTAGTACAGGTCTCCTGCGTGAGCAGGGGGTTGGACTAGATGACCTCCAAGTCCCTTCCACCTCTGCTACTCTTACTCTTGGATAGTTGTCCAAGGCTCCTTGTTCGAATCTCTTTTTTGACTTCCTTAAGAGGAACATCCAATCTGGCGAGACCCCCGGTGCTTATCTAGACTGACCCCCTGTTGATGGAGAAGCAGTCACCTCTCTTCCAAATGCCCTGCTCAGAATGCGGTTTTCAGAACTGAAAGGAAGCAGTTAGGAAAAATGGAAGGGGAGGGGAATGTATATTGCATGTCCATGGACATCAAATTTGCTCTTTTGGACTGTATTTTTAGCCCATTCCCGCCTCCAGCTTCATCAGGGCAGCATTCATAAATCATTCCTTTGTCTTTCAAACAAGGCTCCCAATTAAAGGAGGCTAAGGGGATAAATGCAATGTCGGGCTTCAAATTTTGGGTCTAAATGGAGTTTAAAGCTGGACTCACCGTCCTTCAGTTCCTGGGATATTTTGCTGTATATTTAAGTGGTCAGCAATTCTTGGAACGATCTTCTGTGGAACGATCCGGACCCTTCCCACTCTCTCGGCCTTCCGAAAAGTCACTAAAACCTGGCTGTTCCAGCAGGCCTGGGGCTGTTGACCTCATGAATGAGGTCCAGCCCCATCTAGGTTTGAGTGTATGGTGTGTTGCTTTTAAATCTGTTTTCGTTTTTCCCTATATTTTATTTTTTTATTTTACTCTTGTATTTGTAAGCCGCCCGGAGTCCTGCGGGATTGGGCGGCATATAAATTTATTAAATTACAATTAAATTACAATTTTTAAAGTGAGGGTGTGTGAAAGACTACACAATATTCTTTCTTCTTTTGGGGGAGGGAGCCACGTAGTACAGAAATAGCTCCAGAAAGGAAGGAAAGAAATTATATGGGTTTGACCTTGAGGGAGCTGGGAAAAAGAAGGGTTTGGTTAACCCATTTGGCAGGTGTTGACGTGATAAGTTTTTCCGTAGGCCCATTGGTGGCTGAAAGTTGGACCAAACTTATCAGCCAGCCCGGCCTCCTTCCTCAGTTGTCTTCTTGTTGTTGTGAGTTGTGAAATTGTGTCCGACCCATCGCGACCCCATGGACAACGTTCCTCCCCAGCCTTCCTTGTCCCCTACCATCCCCTGGAGTCCGTTGAAGCTCACTCGCACTGCTGGGTGGCATGGCTCTTGTGTGGTTACAAAAGAAGCATTGCTTTGTTCTGCGCATGTGAATACTTTGTACCGTTTTGCCACATACAAAGATGGCTTTGGGGGCCTTCAAGGGAACGAGAGAGCATCAGAGAGGAACACAGGTTTATTGGGAGAGCAAGTGTGCTTCACAATGAAGACTACAGGGAAATGTCAGTGATCCGTCCCATGGTAGCTAAGTCATGCTTTTATTTATTTATTTATTTATTTATTTATTTATTTATAAAATCCTGTTTATTAAATAATACAGGCTTTAGGTGCGTAGATCTTTCTGAGCCATAATTGTTGTTGTTGTTGTTGTTGTTAGTTGCGAAGTTGTGTCCAACCCATCATGACCCCATGGACAACGTTCCTCTAGGCCTTCCTGTCCTCTATCATCTTCTGGAGTCCATTGAAGCTCACGCCGGCTGCTTCAGTGACTCCATCCAGCCACCTCATTCTCTGTCATCCTCTTCTTCTTTTGCCCTCCATCATTCCCAGCATGAGGCTCTTCTCCAGGGATTCCTTCTTCCTTCTCATTAGGTGGTCAAAGTCTTTGAGTTTCCTCTTCAGGATCTGGCCTTCTAAAGCACAGTCAGGGTGGATCTCCTCTAGGACTGACTGGTTGGATCGCCTTGCAGTCCTTCTTCTTTTGCCCTCCATCATTCCCAGCATGAGGCTCTTCTCCAGGGAGTCCTTCTTCCTTCTCATCAGGTGGCCAAAGTCTTTGAGTTTCCTCTTCAGGATCCGGCCTTCTAAAGAGCAGTCAGGGTTGATCTCCTCTAGAACTGACTGGTTGGATCATCTTGCAGTCCTTCTTCTTTTGCCCTCCATCGTTCCCAGCATGAGTCTCTTCTCCAGGGAGTCCTTCCTTTTCATTAGGTAGCCAAAGTCTTTGAGTTTCCTCTTCAGGATCCAGCCTTCTAAAGAGCAGTCAGGGTAGATCTCCTCTAGGACTGACCGGTTGGATCGCCTTGCAGTCCCCGTGATAAAATTGTGAAATCCAACAAGAATATGCCAATTTTGAAAAACTGAACTCTGCTCAACTGAAGGGAAGCAACCGTTACATAACTTTAGTCCCTCTGCAAGTTGGTGGGCAGTCAAGGTCATTAGAAATTTATTTGCATTTCTCCCAGGGTTGGTGAGTCTACATCAAACCCTCCAAATCACATAAAAATAGCTAAAAATATCTAGTATTGAATACTTATTTTTTGACCAAAGACAAAAGTTCCGTCTTGAGCCACAGAAGCAAGGTTCCGGATAGGAAAGTGTGTGTAACCTGCAGGTGTGTCTGTCATACACAACAGACAAATATCTATGCACTATTCAATTTGTACCTTGGTGGCTCAGTGGCTAAGACCCTGAACCTGTTGATCAGAAAGGTCGGCAGTTAATTTTTTTAATAATTTTTTTTTAATTGTAAATTTTCAAAACAAACACAACACAAAGAATCTTCCTTCTTTACCTACTGTAGAAAGTGTATCAGTTGGTTACAAAAGACTTTCGTGCCTCTCTTCCACAGTCATCAACCATAGTTCATATTAACTCAAATATTTTAACTCAGATTTTTTTATTTTAAAAAAGAAAGAAAGGTCGGCAGTTTGGCGGTTCGAATCCCTAGTGCTGCGTAACGGAGTGAGCTCCCGTTACTTATCCCAGCTTCTGCCAACCTAGCAGTTCGAAAGCACATAAAAAATGCAAGGAGACCACTTTTGGTGGGAAGGGAACAGCGTTCCGTGAGGCTTCGGCGTTGAGTCATGCCGGCCACATGACCACGGAGACGTCTCCGGACAGCGCTGGCTCTTCGGCTTTGAAACGGAGATGAGCACTGCCCCCTAGAGTCAGGAACAACTAGCACATATGTGTGAGGGGAACCTTTAGCAATAGCAGTAGACTTATATACCGCTTCATAGGCCTTTCAGGCCTCTCTAAGCGGTTTACAGAGAGTCAGCATATTGCCCCCAACAATCTGGGTCCTCATTTTACCCACCTCGGAAGGATGGAAGGCTGAGTCAACCGTGAGCTGGTGAGATTTGAACCGCTGAACTGCTGATCTAGCAGTAGCCTGCAGTGCTGCATTTAACCACTGCGCCACCTTGGCTCTTTACATAACCTATTCAGTTTGTAGAACCTGGATGAAGCCAAGCCAAGTTCAGGTCTACTAGACGTAACAAGGGAAGCTCACTGGGTGACTGAGAAAGTCACTCTTGTCAGAAGTCCTCGTCTTATAACCATTTGTTTCGTGAGCATTGAATGTATTTATGACAGTTGCAGTGCCCAGGGGTCATGTGATCCCACTTGTAAATTCCTAGCCAGCTTTTCGCAAGCCAAGTCAATGGGGGGAGTCCAATTTGATGATTAGGGGACTGGAGGCTAAAACATATGAAGAACAATTGCAGGAATTGGGTGTGTCTAGTTTGATGAAAAGAAGGACTAGGGGAGACATGACAGCAGTCTTCCGATATCCCAGGGGCTGCCACAAAGAAGAGGCAGTCAAACTATTCTCCAAAGCACCTGAGGGCAGGACAAGAAGCAATGGGTGGAAACTAATCAAGGAGAGAAGCAACTCAGAACTGAGGAGAAATTTCCTGACAGTTAGAACAATTAATCAGTGGAACAGAAGTTGCCTCCAGATGCTGTAAATGCCTCAACACTGGAAGTCTTTAAGAAGATGTTGGATAGCCATTTGTCTGAAACGGTATAGGGTTTCCTGCCTAGGCAGGGGGTTGGACTAGAAGACCTCCAAGGTCCCTTCCAACTCTGCTATTGTATTGTATTGTATTGTATTGATTAGGGGACTGGAGGCTAAAACATATGAAGAACAATTGCAGGAACTGGGTATGTCTAGTTTAATGAAAAGAAGGTCTAGGGGAGACATGATAGCAGTCTCCCAATATCTCAGGGGTTGCCACAAAGAAGAGGGAGTCAAACTATTTTCCAAGGCACCTGAGAGTAGAACAAGAAGCAATGGGTGGAAACTAATCAAGGAGAGAAGCAACTTAGAACAGAGGAGAAATTCCCTGACAGTTAGAACAATTAATCAGTGGAACAACTTGCCTCCAGAAGTTGTGAATGCCCCAACACTGGAAGTCTTTAAGAAGATGTTGGATAGCCATTTGTCTGAAAGGGTTTTCTGCCTAAGCAGGGGGTTGGACTAGAAGACCTCCAAGGTCCCTTCCAACTCTTCTACTGTATTGTATTGTATTGTAATTTGCTTAATGATTGCCTCGTTCACTTATGCAGGGATTTGCTTAACAATTGTGGCCCCCCAAAAAGTCATGATACGGAGCCTAAAACTCACTTAAAAACTGCCTTGCCTAGCAATGGAAAATGTGGCCTCCGTTGTCATTGTAACTCAAGGACTATCCCTAAATGACAAAGCGATAAGCTTATTTCACCCCCTTTTATTTTAGCGTCCTCCAAATGCAATTAACTTGGGAGGGAGAGGCTATTAATATTCAAAAACATTTTCATTTATCCTGGCATTTGGGCAAAGGAGAATATGGAAAGAATTTTTCTTTCTTTCTTTCTTGGCCCGCTCTGTAACAGCCGGAAAAAGTTATTACCAGCGCTGTGTCGCTAAACACACTTAATCAGTCCGTTGTTTCTCCGCTTCTGCAAAGTGAAAGATTCAGTTTGTCCTCTCTCCTCCTCCTTCCCCTCCTCGGCCTCGCCGGGAATTCTATGCCAAGAATGCAAATGAGACTCTCCGTGAAAGGAGAGAAGGAGGCAGCTGCGCTCAACATTTCTTCCCCGTGGTTGGGATTTTGAAGAAATGATGCAGATGTTGCAGGGTGGACAGGAACCCCCTTAAACATCTGGCATGGGGAGGGTTTTTTTTTTGAGACATCCCCCACACACCAGGGGTCCAACCTTGGCAAATTGGGCCGATGGTGAGTTGCTCCGGTTTTACTACCGGTTTGCAACATGTGTGCAATGCGCGTTGCATGCGCTGTTCAATGTAAATTGTTCTTCACGTATGGGCAAAACAATTGACGCGCAGTCACTTAAAAAAACATGGCAACGACATCAGCGGTGGCGAGGGAACCAGTTTGTGGGCGTGGCAAGCCTGTGTCGCTGTTGGTGTTGCGACCCAAAAAATACTGCTACCGGTTCGGTCAAACCAGGAGCAACCTTTCAACTGCCAGAATTCCCCAGCCAGAATTGGGGAGGCAATCGCGTGATCCCGGGATGCCGCACCCATCCTAAATGCATGCCGCTTGCCAAGAGCCAAACTTTTGATCACATGACTGTGGGGATGCTACCACAGGCGTAAGTGCATGGAGTGGTCATAAGTTACTTTTTCCAATGCCACAGTAACTTTGGGCCATCATTAAGCGAATGGCTGCACGTCAAGACTCAATTGTGTGAACAAAGGGTTTCTTTCCCTCTAATGAGGGACACAGTGGTTCAGTGGCAAAGACGTGGAGCTTGTCAATCAGAAAGGACGGCAGTTCAACAGTTCGAATCCCCAGCGTCGCGTAACAGAGTGAGCCCCCGTGACTTGTCCCAACTTCTGCCAACCTAGCACTTCGAAAGCAGGTTAAAAAATGCAAGTAGAAAAATAGGAACCACCTTTGGTGAGAAGGAAACAGCGTTCCGTGCACCTTCGGCATTGAGTCATGACGGAAACATCTTTGGAGAGCGCTGGCTTTTTCGGCTTTGAAACAGAGATGAGCACCGCCCCCTAGAGTCAGGAATGACTAGCACATATGTGCGAGGGGAAACTTTACCTTTATGTTTAAACAAAACCTTTTTCAAAAAAATTTAAGCCCACTTGATCTGGGAAAGCCCCAATCAAAAAGTTGAAGTCTTGCAAAGATAATATCTGAACTTTGCCCCAAAGGAAAACAGCTTTCAGTTCTGATATAAGGATGACATAATAGTAAATGCTGTAGCAACTGAACTTTAAACTCTGAATTCTAAGACTGAGGTAGAGAAGAGTGAAATCTCAAATGATCTTCTTTAGATTCAAAGAGGTGTTGCTTCGCTTGCTCCATCAGAAATTCCTCTCCAATCTACATTTCTGAATTTACAGCCCAAGGACAATGAAACAGCTTGTAAAAAAACATTGCAAAATGATCGGCTGATGTCAGATGGGGGGGAGGAGGACGGAGAACATCCCAAAATATATTTACCATTCTGGTTATTGTCTGTTTTTGTGATGAAAGGGGAAAGAGTCATCCCAACAGCTCAGAGGAGAAGAAAGGAAAATAAAACTCCAGAGCAGGTGTCCGTAAGAATATTATGCATTAAAACACTTAGCAACAGTCAATACGATGCCTGGCAAAAGGGATTGTTTTAATAGGCCCTCGCCTGAAACTATAATTTCCAGAATGAATGGGGAGGGGAGAGGCTCCCAGATGCTTTTGATTGCCAAAGACAGGGGAGTTATGGTGCCTGCACGCATATCTTGGAATCAAGCTGGCAGCACTGAGATTCCACAAAGAGGAAGCATCAGCTGGTAGCTGGTGTGAAGTCAAGGTCGCCGCTCTAACACATCAGCAGCTGCTGAAATGAAGTGGGGAAGATTGGAAGATTAGCTTAGCTGTTTGCAGAGAAAGGTTGATGAGAAGGGTGGAGGGCTCAAAGCCATCGGCCCCAGATATCTATTGCCACCGGATTCATGGACAGTCCGTTATGGCTAAACCAGGGGTGGGTTCCTGCCAGTTCTAACCTCTTCTATAGAAGAGGTTCCACAAATCTACAGTGCTGTTTAGAACCGGTTCCAGCTCCCTCCCCCTGCCCGTCCACACATCATCAAGATGAAGAGCGACAGGAGGAATTCTGAGAGTTGAAGTCCACAAGTCTTAAAGCTGTCAAGTTTGAACACCCCTGGGTTTTTTTTCCTAAAGGGTTAGGGGTGCAAGGGTCTTGTAACTTGACAGCTTTAAGACTTGCACTCTTCAATGCCAGAGTTCCTGAGCCAATATGACTGGAGGAGGAATTTTGGGAGTTGAAGTCCACAAGTCTTAAAGCTGTCAAGTTTGAACACCCTGGGGTTTTTCTTTTTTTAAAGGGTTAGGGGTGCAAGGGTCTTGCAACTTGACAGCTTTAAGACTTGCACACTTCAATGCCAGAGTTCCTGAGCCAACATGACTGGAGGAGGAATTCTGGGAGTTGAAGTCCACAAGTCTTAAACCTGTCAAGTTTGAACACCCCTAGGGATATTTTTCCCTAAAGGGTTAGGGGTGCAAGGGCCTTGTAACTTGACAGCTTTAAGACTTGCACACTTCAATGCCAGAGTTTCTAAGCCAACATTTTGGTTGCTAAGCAAGGACATTGTTAAGTGAGTTTCACCACATTTTACAAATTGGCCATGCCCACCCAGTCACATGGCTGGCAAGACACTCCCACCCGGTCACATGGCCAGCAAGCCACTCCCACAAAGCAGGCCACACCTACAGAAGAGGTTCTAAAAAAATTTGAAACCCATCACTCGGCTAAACATTGCAAGGGAAGAATTGAGGAAAGAAGCGGGTATGTCTAGTCTACTGAAGGACTAGGGGTGATGACATGGAAACAGTTTTCTAGGACTTGAGGGGCTGTGACAGAGAAGAGGGGGTCACGTATTCTCCAAAGCAGCAGTCACCCACTGGTGCTCCGTGAGAAAAATTTTGGTGGTCCGCAGAAAAATTATTTGCATTTTTTATATTGCACTAAATCAGGGGTCCTCAAACTGAGCTGGATACTTGCAATGAATGCTTGTGTTGCTGCAGAGAGTCTCCCCCTTTGGGGTCTTTTTATGTGGGTCAGAGGGGGGGCAGAAATTCTGACTTGGGGTCTGCTTCAGCCTCCTGGTGGGGGGCTTTGGGCGAAGGCTGGAGGGAAGCACCGCTGGCGGCGAAGAGCCAGAGGGCCTCGTTCCAGTGGGGCTGCATCATGGCTTGGAACTGGCTGACCATCTCAGCCCGCTGAGCCTCCAGGCGCCGGTCCCTGGCCTGGCACTCCTGCAGGTCTTCCCTCTGCTAGGAAAGCCCATGCTCCTAGTCCTCAGTGAGGTGCTTCTGCTGAGCCTCCTTCTCGGTCCGATCCAATTTGAATGGAGCTGTTTTGCCAACTCTTTCTCCTGGCGGCTGCTTAACTCCAACGACTGCTTCCTAAGGAGCCTGGGCAAGGGAGTTGAGGAGTGGCTGGGAGAGGAAGGGCAAGTAGAGGCCACAGAGATGCCTCTCGACGTGAGTGACATTGAATTGGCCACACCCAACCAGTCACATGACCACCTAGCCACACCCACCCAGCCGGTCATTAGGCAGAATCGTATTTAGTGGTCCGCGGGATTTAAAATTATGAATGTAGTGGCCCCTGAGGCCAGAAAGGTTGGTGACCCCTGGCCCAGAGCAGCAGAAGAAGTAACAGATGGAAGCTTATCCAAGGGACAACCAACCAGAAGCTAAGGAGAAACCTCCTGACAGTGAGGACAATGAATTAGTGGAATGGGTTGCCTCCAGAGGTTATGGGTGCGCTCCGTGCATGGAGATGGTCTAAGGCAGTGTTTCTCAACCTTGGCCACTTGAAGATGTCTGGACTTCAACTCCCAGAATTCCCCAGTCAGTGAATGCTGGCTGGGGAATTCTGGGAATTGAAGTCCAAACATCTTCAAATGTCCAAGGTTGAGAAACATTGGTCTATGGTCTCCTGCTAGACCAAGGAGTTGGACTGCAAAACCTCCAAGATCCAGCCCTGTTGTTCTCTGCTCCTGAGATAGTAATAGCAATAGCAATAGCAGTTAGACTTATATACCGCTTCATAGGGCTTTCAGCCCTCTCTAAGCGGTTTACAGAGTCAGCATATCGCCCCCACAGTCTGGGTCCTCATTTCACCCACCTCGGAAGGATGGAAGGCTGAGTCAACTCTGAGCCGATGAGATTTGAACAGCCGAACTGCAGAACTGCAGTCAGCTGAAGTAGCCTGCAGTGCTGCATTTAACCACTGCGCCACCTCGGCTCTTAGACTGAGATTCCACCCGCAGAGCAGGAAGGAATATGACGATGACTAGCATTCGGAACCAATGAGCTGAATTCACCGGCATCCATCTCTTCCTGGTGAAATATGCCCATGCTAACCCCTCGGAGAAATGCATGGCTGGGAAGTGGGCTTATAGGAAAGTCGCTATGTAATTGCTTGCCTGGATGAATCCTGGCACAAGGGGCATTAAGAGCGAACAGAAGGGAAAACCGATATCGAAGAAGAAAGCTCAGGGGTATTAGCATAAGTGATCTGGGGAAAAGAGATCACTCTGCCAACTGTCTCCCTTTAAGGTAAAGGGAAAGTTTCCCCTCGCACATCTGTGCTAGTCACTCCCGACTCTAGGGGGCGCTGCTCATCTCCGTTTCAAAGCCGAAGAGCCAGCACTGTCCGAAGACGTCTCCGTGGTCCTGTGGCCGGCATGACTCAATGCCAGAGGCGCACGGAACGCTGTTCCCTTCCCACCAAAGGTGGTTCCTGTTTTCCTACTTGCGTTTTTCACGCGCTTTCGAACCGCGAGGTTGGCAGAAGCTGGGACAAGTCAACGGGAGCTCACTCCGTTACGCGGCGCTTGGGATTCGAACCGCCGACTTTTCTGATCAACAAGCTCAGCGTCTTAGCCGCTGAGCCACCACGTCCTTTTAGGGAGGTTTGTACAGGCACGCATTTTGTGTAAGGGGCTGCCTATGTGTGTTGTGTATGCACACCCCACACCCCGAGACACTGATCTGCTAAGGTCAATATTACGAGAGGCGAGATTTGTATTGATCCATTCAATTTTTTTTAAGTGCCTTTCCAAGTGGCAGAAAAGCTAAGCTGGTAAGGCCTGGGTGGAGGGAGGGAGGGAGGGAGGGAGGGAGGGAGGGAGGGGGTCTTTGGGGAATCTTAAGTGGCTGGCAAGGCTGGGTGGTAGAATCAGAAATCCTAGAAGTTGGCAATGGAAATCTATTTCTGCAATCACGCCAGGAAATGTATGTTGTGTATGGCTGTGGAGTTTGACGTAACTTTGACTGGTCACTGAATGAATAGGCTTAAGTGGAGGGCTATCTGAAGAGGGGGTGGGGTTTGAGCCAGGGGCAAGATTTCCATATGCAATAGCAATAGCAATAGCAGTTAAACTTATATACCGCTTCATAGGGCTTTCACCCCTCTCTAAGCGGTTTACAGAATCAACATATCGCCCCCACAGTCTGGGTCCTCATTTCACCCACCTCGGAAGGATGGAAGGCTGAGTCAACCTTGAGCCGGTGAGATTAGAACCGCTGAACTGCAGATAACAGTCAGCTGAAGTGGCCTGCAGTACTGCACCCTAACACCCTAACCACTGCGCCACCTCGGCTCTTATGCAAACACATCCAAGCAATATAGGCGGTCCTTGACTTACAGCTTCATTTAGTGACGGTCCGAAGTCACAATGGTTTTAAAAAAAAGAGGTTCATGGCCATTTTTCATGCTTATGACCCTTGCAACATCCCCGGTGGGGGGTGTCACACGATCAAAATCCAGAGCCTTGGCAATTGACTCATCGTTATGACGGTTGCACAGACCTGGGGGTCACGTGATCCCCTTTTGCGACCTTTTGAGAAGTAAAGTCAAGGGGGAGGGACCTGATTCACTTAACAACCACGTTGCTAACTGAACAACTGCAGTGAATTCATTTAACAACTCTGTCAAGAAACCTCGTGAACGGGGCAAAATGCACTTAACAACGATCTCGCTTAGCGGTAGAAATATGGGGCTCCATTGGAGTTATACATGGAGGACTAACCTGGAATGTATTGACTGCTTTTTAACCCTTCCACACAGGATGTTGTGGCCTGCCAGTGGCCAGATGAGCTGGCAGCAGAGTCAGACAGTGAGGAGGTTGGGGAGGAACCTGGGCCAGTCCTGGAGTCTGGGGAAGGCTCTGATGAGGGCTCTGTGTCGGAGGCAGAGAAGGGGCCAGGGCTGTATGCCAGTTATCAGCTGCCTTCAGAGTCAGACATCAGTGGGGCAGAAGAACAGCAGGAGCCTGTTCCCAGTGTGCTCATGAGCAGAGTGGCCAGATGAAGGGAACAGCTAAAGAACAGGGGTCAACTTGGGAGTAAGGCCACAGGTGGACGATGAATGGCCCCTCCCAGAGGAAATAAAAGGGGAGCAAAAGGGGAGGGGAGTTTGCAGGAGACAATTAGTTCGCTTAATTGGTTCGTGACTCTCCAAGACTCCTGGCCTAGATTTGCAGATATCATCCTGGCAGCTCTCCAAGCCAGAGAAGGTCTGTGACTGTAAATCCTCCCTCGAAAGACTTTGCTGGATGTGAATGAGCAGAATGCACAGGAAATTAATAAAAGGGTTTTTTGTCAGGACAAGGACTTTGCTTCATGCTCTCAGGGAGCCTCTGTCAGAACAAATTCCAAGCATCTGCACTGAGCTCTCCTAAAATTTAACGTAAGCCTGTTGCTACATTTCTGGATTGTCTTTATCCAATTAGAGTTGGGTGAAGTCAACCTTAATTCCGAGGGGCTTTTGATCACCTAGTAAAAGGTTTGGAGGAGCCCTTAAAATCCTAGAGCTGCTTAATTTGTTTTCCTTCACCTACATTTCACATGGATCAGGAGAGGAACTCAATCCACGTTTCTCTTTACTCTGAAGTGAAGGGGAACTAATTCCGGAGAGACAGAAAGTTCTCTATTCCGGAAGTTAACAAGGGATAATACAGGTAATCCTCCCTTGCTGGATGCGAAGGAGCAGAATTCACACTCAATAAATCAAAGGGTTTTTTCTGGGGACCAGGAATTTGCTTCACCCTCTTGGGAAGCCTCGGCCCAAACACAGGGGATGATGTTGATTTAGGATATTTGGGGAGAAGGGGTAGCAGTCTCCCCACCTGAGCCCCGCCCTGCCTGTTCCCATCTCCCTACTTCCCACCTGTATCCTCAGGCCTACGTGGCAACCACAGAAAGAGCAGAACAGCCACCCCACTGTTCAAATCTGCAGGCCCTTCCAGAAGGAGTCAACTCTCCTAGAAACGCGGGGGTGACCTTTGGGTCTTTCCTTGTTTTGGTCGAAGCTGCAGCCTCATCGTGGACCATGAAAAATCAATCGCTTCTTCAAGAGAGCAAGACAGAGAGCCGTGTCTGCCTATGGATCTTGCTACATTAATAGCTAGGAAGCTCTTTGGCAGTGGGACAAGCTCTTTGCGCAGCTCGGCCAGGGTTTATCTACACCAGGAACAGAAAACGTGCAGTTCTCCACATCTTGCTGAGCTTCAATTCCCATCAGACCGAGATGGAACAACAGTTGGCATGCCTGCTTTGGGGGGTTTGCCCTGGAGTGAGGCTACCGCATTTGGCCCGCAATACCAGGCAGCCATTAGAAGGTAAAAGTAAAGGTTCCCCTCGCGGATACGTGCCAGTCGTTCCCAGCTCTAGGGGGCGGTGCTCATCTCTGTTTCAAAGCCGAAGAACCAGCGCTGACCTAAGATGCCTCCGTGGTCATGTGGCCGGCATGATTCAACGGCGAAGGCGCATGGAACGCTGTTCCCTTCCCACCAAAGGTGGTCCCTATTTTTCTACTCGCATTTCTTACGTGTTTTCGAACTGCTAGGTTGGCAGAAGCTGAGACAAGTAACGGGAGCTCACTCCATTACGCGGCACTAGGGATTCAAACCGCTGAACTGCCGACTTTTCTGTTCGACAAACTCAGCGTCTTAGCCACTGAGCCCCCGTGTCCCTTCCAGACAACCATTAGAAGGTATCAAATCATTAGAATGTTCTGCCTCTCCTTTGCTGGCCCCTAATGATTATCCAGATGTTTTGCAAACTCACTTTTGGTAGCTCCAGAGTCTCTTTTCTCAACTTTGGCAACTCTTAAGAAGCTGGGCAATTCCGGGAGTTGAAGCCAGTCCACGCATCTTAAGAGTTGCCAAGATTGAAAAACACCGCTTTAGAGTCTTCAGAACTTTCAAAGAAACTTGGGGTGACCTAATGTTTAAAAAGCAAATTAAAAAAGAAACAATGACCTTTTGAGTAATGATAAATTATAGTGATAGGCAAAGGGCTCATTTATCTCAAAATGTTCATACAGAATCTGAACTTTGGACACAAGCAATCCATATATAGATTTGCATCTGGGTATTATGAATTGTCCTTGTAGTAGTTGCACTAACATAATGGTAGTAGCTGTCAGATTGCTTTAGCAGCTGGATGGAAGACATGTATAAACTTCCAGAGTTGAAAGCTAGACTTGTAGGTCCAACCTACTTCCCAGAAGACAACACTGATAAGCCACTTTGTTGTTGTTGTTGTTGTTGTTGTTGTTGAGAAAATGTTATGGGTTGGGATTAGGGTTAGGATAGACTCAAGAACTTAAGCTTGACTAAAGTCCAACCTACTTCCCATTGGAAGACAAGGATAAGTCACTTCCATATTATTGCTGAGAGAACTTTATGGATCATGCAGTCTCAAGGACTTAAGCTTGAGTCAAGGGAGTAATTGAAAACTAGACTCCAACCTACTTCCCATTGGAAGACAAGGATAAGTCACTTCCATATTATTGCTGAGAGAACTTTATGGATCATGCAGTCTCAAGGACTTAAGCTTGAGTCAAGGGAGTAATTGAAAACTAGACTCCAACCTACTTCCCAGCAGAAGACAATGTAAGTCAACTCCATATTATTATTGAGAGAACTTTATGGATCATGCAGTCTCAAGAACTTAAGCTTGAGTCAAGGGAGTAATTGAAAACTAGACTCCAACCTACTTCCCAGCAGAAGACAATGTAAGTCAACTCCATATTATTATTGAGAGAACTTTATGGATCATGTAGTCTCAAGGACTTAACCTTGACTCAAAGGCATCTCTGAAAGATAGACCTGGAGGTCCAAGCCTAGCAGAAGACAATGATAAAGCACCTCCATGTTATTTTTGAGAGAACTTTATGGATCACTTCACGTATCTCAAGGATCTCCTCTTGACTCAAAGGAGACCTTCTCATCTAACTATGAATTATAATCTTGCTATCTTCTTAGGCACCCTTATCCCCCTCCTGAGATATCACCACTCGAAAGCTTCACCCCACCAATGCTCCATAGTCAGCTTTGAACAAGGGAAAGCATTGGGAATGAAGTCCCCCACCCCCAGAGGTGAGATTCAGCCGGTTCGCACTAGTTCGGCCAAACCGGATGTTAATTTTGTATCCGGTTCGTTGAACTGGTTGTTGCAAGGAGTGGCTGGCCACACCCGCCCCACCATAGTCTCCATATGGCCTGGTCATCATGCCAGGTAAGTGCGGCGCCCGTGCGGAGGTCCTGTGAGGGCAAATAAATGGGCCTCCCAGCCTTCGGAGGGCTGTTTTCACCCTCCTGGAGGCTCGGGGGAAAGTCTCCGGAGACTGAGGAGGGTGAAAATTCCCCTCCTCCACCATGGTTCAGGAGGTTGACCAGGCCATGCCCACCCAGCAACCAGGCAGAGAACTGATTGCTAATGTTTTCCAATCCCCCCCCTGCCCTCCCCACCTCCCATCTCAAAATACAAGTGGCTGAGTAGCAATCCTTTTCAGCATTTTCTTCAGCACTTAGCAAAGCAGGAATTAACTTGAGAGCTTGAAGATGCAATTCTCTTTTTTTTTAAAAAAAAATAGTGGCAAAGCAAAAAGGCCAGCGGCATCTTCCCCAGCCCCCATGCTGTCACTGTTTGGGTTTCTTTTTCTTTTATTTTTTTCCTCCTAGAAAATCAAGTTCCAGCAAGATGCGCTAAGAGTTTGTTTATAAATATTTGGCAGTTAAGTGGCTTATATTCAGATGTGCAGCACACATCCAAGAGCATCGTTTTCATCCTGTCTTTTGGTCCCACCTTTCTCCTCAGTAGGGACGCAGTGGCTCAGGAGCTAAGACGCTGAACTTGTCGATCAGAAAGGTTGGTGGTTCAGCGGTTCGAATCCCTAGCACAGCGTAACGGAGGGAGCTCCCGCTACTTGTCCCAGCTTCTGCCACCCTAGCAGTTCAAAAGCACATAAAAATGCAAGTAGAAAAATAGGGACCACCTTTGGTGGGAAGGTAACTGTTCTGTGTGCCTTCGGCGTTGAGTCATGCCGGCCACATGACCACGGAGATGTCTTCGGACAGCGCTGGCTCTTCGGCTTTGAAACGGAGACGAGCACCGCCCCCTAGAGTCGGGAACGACTAGCACATATGTGCGAGGGGAACCTTGACCTTTTCTCCTCAATTTTTAGCTAGAGGAATTTGTGTCATTATTCTTGATTGGCCTTGGAAAAGGATTCAGCACAGTCAGAAGTCGAACGTTAAATGGGATGCATTAGCTCCATGAAAAAAAAACAAAAGATTAATTACTGAATGCATATGAAATTTCAATACTTGGCAACTCAGCCTCTCTCGGTAAACCAAACCTCTGTTCTTTGTGAATTAATTAAATAGGTTGGTGGTGGAGCAACTGTTGGGAAATGTCTGTATGACGTCCAGCCAGAATGTCTTGCAGCCAGAGTGGAATTAAATCAGGGTTCAGTTAAAGAGAATCGATGTTGACCCATATTCTAAAGAAGATTGTCCTCCACTTTAGAGGCACCCCCTCATCTGCAGTTGTCTAGACTACGGTTTCTCAACCTTAGCAACTTGAAGATGTGTGTGTCGTGGTTTGCCGGCAGCCTGCGGAGCTGGCAACAGAGTGAGGAGGTTGGGGAGGAACATGGGCCAGTCCTGGAGTCCGGGGAAGGCTCGGACGAGGGCTCTGGGTCGGAGGCAGAGAGGGGTCCAGGGCTGTATGCCAGTTATCAGCTGCCTTCAGAGTCAAACATCAGTGGGGCAGAAGAACAGCTGGAGCCTGTTCCCAGTGTGCGCATGTGCAGAGTTGCCAGACGAAGGGAAGAGCTAAAGAACAGAGGTCAACTTGGGAGTAAGGCCACAGGTGGACGATGAATGGCCCCTCCCAGAGGAAATAAAAGGGGAGTGAAAGGGGAGGGGAGTTTGCAGGAGACCATTAGTTCGCTTAATTGGTTCATGACTCTCCGAGACTCCTGGCCAAGATTTGCAGATATCAGCTTAGTTATGTGCTGCCTCCGGAGCCTCCGGAGTCTGACATTAGCAAGGCAGAAGAACAGTGGGAGCCTGTTCCCAGTGTGTCCCTGCGCAGAACTGCCAGAATGCAAGAACAATTAAGAAAAAAAGGGCGATTTTTGTTGTTGTTGATTACTTGTTCATTACTATTCTTAGAAACTCAAATAGGTGCATTAAATGTATTTTAGTCCTCTTTTAAAATATTCTTTAAGTAACTCCATGTGTCGCATTTGATTCTTGGGACCTAATAGCAATTGCTAATCTTCTAAAGTTAACGTAATCCTTTCTCTCTCTCCCCCCCCCCCCGTTCTCTCTCTCTCTCTCTCTCTCTCTCCCCCAATACAGCTAATATTTTGACGGTAATCATTCTGTCGCAGCTGGTGGCTCGGCGTCAAAAGTCCTCCTATAACTACCTTCTAGCTCTCGCGGTGGCCGATTTGCTAGTCCTTTTCTTCATCGTCTTTGTCGACTTCCTGTTGGAAGACTTCATCTTGAAGGAGAAGATGCCTGACATCCTGGACAAAATTATCGAGGTGTTAGAGTTCTCCTCCATCCATACTTCCATCTGGATTACTGTACCGCTCACGATCGACCGATACATCGCCGTCTGTCATCCCTTGAAATACCACATGGTTTCCTATCCCGCTCGCACCCGCAAAGTCATTGTGAGTGTTTATATCATTTGCTTTCTAACCAGCATCCCGTACTACTGGTGGCCGAACATCTGGAAGGAAGACTACACCAGTACGCTGGTTCACCACATCCTCATCTGGATCCACTGCTTCACCATCTATCTGGTCCCTTGCTCCATCTTCTTCGTCTTGAACTCCATCATCGTCTATAAGCTCCGGCAGAAGTGTAACTTCCGGCTGCGGGGCTATTCCACCGGGAAGACCACCGCCATCTTGTTCACCATCACCTCCATTTTCGCCGTCCTCTGGGCCCCGAGGATTATCATGATCCTGTACCACCTTTACGTCTCCCCCATCCACAACAGCTGGTCCATCCACATCGTCTCCGACGTGGCCAACATGTTGGCGTTGCTCAACACCGCCATCAACTTCTTCCTGTACTGTTTCATCAGCAAGCGGTTTCGCACCATGGCGGCCGTAATGCTGAAGGCGTTCTTCCGGTGCCAGAAGCAGCCCGTCCAGTTCTACACAAACCATAACTTTTCAATAACTAGCAGCCCATGGATATCCCCGGCCAACTCCCACTGCATCAAAATGTTTGTCTACCAATATGATAAAAACGGGAAACCTATAAAGATCTCTCCGTGATGGACCCGTGATGGATGGTCCATGGAAGCTCCTTCTTTTTAAAGCTGGTTCCGATGATGACGCGGAAGAGCTGAGGATAAATCGCTTGCAAATAGCAGCCATTGGATTTTGTTCCTCTCCAAGCATTGGAAGATATAAACAGGCTGCCATCGTTTATAAGGCGTCTCTGAACACCTGCAGGAGAACCAAAGGAGAGGCGGAAAGCTTCACGGCTTCAGCTCTTGCAAGGCTTGATCCATAGCCTTGGATCGAAAGATCTACAGGACCGGAGAGATGGTCCATTGTCTTGTGTGGGGACTTGGGTGAAAAGCGTAGAGTGCAACTTTCAGTTAAGCCTCTCTCTCTCTCTCTTGCTCTCTCTCCTTAACCAAACACTTCCGAAGATGTAGAAATCTGAACATTTATTTATATATTCCGTAGGCTCCGATGTGGAGGTTTTGATGGGATTCTAAGCCGTTGCTTGCTCCTTTTCCAGTTTCCGTTGGGTTATTTTCCTCATGGCATGAAATCTGATTACTTGGATGCTTGGGCACGCAATGTAAAGGAAATTAGCCATCTTTAGAATATTGGTATGGTGCATAGGCTAATTTTTGGAGGTTTCATTGGAAGAACTATTCATACTTAGAAGGATGGGGGAATCACTTTCTCATTTGTTTGGTTTTTTCTCCCCCCATCTTGACATGGAAAACCTCTGGAGTGGACAGTTGGAACACTGAATAAATTCCAGAGCCATCCTTAGAATATTTGTATGGTGTTATAAGCTAAACACTGCAACTTCATCGGAAGAAGGATTAATTCTTGGAAGGAATCCCTTTTTTAACACTAGCTTGCGATACAACGTGAAAACTCTTGAGTCTTACCGATTTACATTCTGAGCAATGTCCAAGCTAGATTTAAAAACTCAAGGAATTTTCCTGAGCAAAGAATAAGAACAATCACATTTGTTATTGGTACACATTTTTGTTTTGCTTAGGTGTTTTTTTTTTAAAAAAAACTATCAATCTCCAGCCCAATTGGGCATTTTCTTCCTTTTTTAAGGCACCCAAGTCATTGGTGATTTTTATGGACTCCGTGAAGTTCTTGGGAGTTAGTCGAAGTTTTCAAGGGGTGAGTTAGGGGTAGTCTGCATAGATTGGAAAATGGAGAATGTACACACAATGGAATACAATGAGATTGTGTGTGTGTGTGTGTGTGTGTGTGTGTGTGTGTGTGTTTGCGTGCGTGAATTCAAATATTTAACTCTTCACCTTCATCAACAGAGGCGCACCCCAAAAATAATCTCTTTATGGAAACGGCTTTTTTTAGTTTTCCATGGACTGAGACTCTGTTACTTGAATGAAGGACTTCTAATTGTCGTAAGAAGCTTTGACAAAAATCAGATGGTGTGGGATGAGCTGAAGAAAGTGAAAACACCAAAGTTATTGGATATTTGGATAAACCGCAGAGAAAATCTGTGCCATGTCCCTCACCTCTCGTCCCCAAAGAATTATTTTGGACTGTTAACATCTGCCTTAGAAAACACGGAAAATAATAATATTTGGGGTGACATGCGCCACCTCATGTGCTGGAATCCCGAGGGAAACAGTAACCGCTCGAATGTATCACTTTAGTGCATGCTTCCAATCAAGTTATCTATTACCAGCCCAGATCTGCAACCTAGAACTTTTAGAAATAGCATGGAGAGTCCTTGACTTATGACCACAATTAGGAGCAGAATTCCCGGTGCTAAGCAAGGCGGTTCAGTGAATCATGCTCAGTTTTATGGTTTTTTGGTGGGGAGGGCAGCTGCTCCCAAACTTTTGGGCACCAGTTCTGCAGAGAATGATTTTTTTTCCACAGAATGGAGGGAGCATGATTTTGTGTGTTGCCTGGATCTCACAGGTGGGGCTTCACTTGTTTGCCCGGCCCGGTTTCCGACATGCCGTGAACCGTTGCCGAACTACGGACCGAGGGTTGAGGACCCATGTTTTATGGCAATTAAGACATTCAGTCTCTAAGGAATTAAGTAATATACGAGGGGACATACCCCCAGTGGTGGGATTCAAATAATTTAACAACTGGTTCTCTGCCCTAATGACCAGTTGGGAAGGCGTGGCTTGGTGGTCATGTGACTGGGTGGGTGTGGCCAACTCAACACCACTCAGGTCGATGGGCGCTTCGCCTTAGCTGTGACAATGTCATAAGGGTTAACCGGAGAGGCAGTTTCTGTAAGCACAGCAACAAAGATGAGGCTAGGAACAACACCAGAATGTTTCCTTCCTGCCTTCCTTACAGGATTAGCCCTGTAAAGTGGGGAAAAAAACAAAAGGAGATTTCTTCCAACAACCGGTTCTCCGAACTGCTTAGAAAGTTAACAACCGATTCTCCCGAATAGGTGCGAACCGGCTGAATCTCACCACTGCATAAATCCTTTCTTTCTAGAAAGAATGATGCCCATTTGAAAAGGAAAGGACATTATTGGTTCAGTTGAGACCAACTTCTATAGGTGTAGAACTTGTAGAAACAGAAAGTTGGGAAACCAGCCAACCAACCAATCCCAAGGCAGAAACTCTCAGCTCTGTAAAATTCTCCAATAATAGAGACCTCCCACCCCAGGGGTGAAATGCAACAGGTTCGGGAGAACCGGTAGTGGAAATTTTGAGTAGTTCAGAGAACCGGCAAATGCCACCTCTGGCTGGCCCGAGAGTGGGGTGGGAATGGAGATTTTGCAGTATCATTTCCCCTGCCATGCCCACCAAGCCACATCACGGCCACCAAGCCTTGCCCACAGAACCGGTAGTAAAAAAAATTGAATTTCACCAATGCCCCCGCACCCATGTCTTCAGAGGCACGAGGTTCGTAGTGTTGGAGAGATACAGAAAGTCTGCTATTGATCCCATTTAATGAGAGGTTTTTCAGAAACAGCATCTCTTCTCCAATTTCGCTTCTACAGGCACCTGTGATCATGCCAGGGTTGTGTGTGCGCGGGGGTGTGTGCAGCTGTTTAGGTATAGGCATGTGTCACACAGCACGGTTAACCTCCGATTGTTCCTCACACCCCCATATCTACAGTAGAAATACACCCATACGGACACGCCAGCATGAGATGGTTTCTTAACATTACCGCCTGCTTCCCCCCCTCCCTTTCCTTCAAATAAAGCACCCTTAGTTCCTTTGCCCTGAAAAATCTCATTAAAAAGAAGAAATCTAAGCATGGGGAAAAAATGTTTCTGTTCTTTATCCTCTAGCTTCATAAAGGGAAAGTTGCAAGGAATGAGACCCTTCCACTTTTGTTTTTTTTTTAAAAAGGCTGCTTTGAAAAGAAAATCTTTTCACGGTGCATAATTGAATAAAACGAGCAACCTTGGAGGCATCATCTGTGTTTTTTTTTCTGTAAAATTGTCACTTTGTGGGGTGGGGCTAAACAACCGCTTCCATTAGGGATGGTCACAGCGAGAGCAGTGGAAAGAGGCAGTGGATTTTGCAGTATCCTTCCCCTGGAGTGGGGAGGGAATGGGGATGTTGCAGTATCCTTCCCCTGGAGTGGGGAGGGAATGGGGATTTTGCAGTATCCTTCCCCTGGAGTGGGAAGCGAATGGGGATGTTGCAGTATCCTTCCCTTGGAGTGGGAAGCGAAGGGGGATGTTGCAGTATCCTTCCCCTGGAGTGGGGAGGGAATGGGGATTTTGCAGTATCCTTCCCCTGGAGTGGGAAGCGAATGGGGATGTTGCAATATCCTTCCCCTGGAGTGGGAAGCGAATGGGGATTTTGCAGTATCCTTCCCCTGGAGTGGGGAGGGAATGGGGATGTTGCAGTATCCTTTCCCTGGAATGGGAAGCAAATGGGGATTTTGCAGTATCCTTCCCCTGGAGTGGGGAGGGAATGGAGATTTTGCATTATCCTTCTCCTGGAGTGAGGAGGGAATGGGGATTTTACAGTATCCTTCCCCTGGAGTGGGGAGGGAATGGAGATTTTACAATATCCTTCCCCTGGAGTGGGGAGGGAATGGGGATTTTGCAGTATCCTTTCTCTGGAGTGGGGAGGGAATGGGGATTTTGCAGTATCCTTCCCCTGGAGTGGGAAGCGAATGGGGATTTTGCAGTATCCTTCCCCTGGAGTGGGGAGAGAATGGAGATTTTGCAGTATCCTTCCCCTGGAGTGGGCAGGGAATGATTTTGTAGTATTCTTCCCCTGGAGTGGGGAGGGAATGGGGATTTTGCCGTAGCCATCCCCTGCCACGCCCACCAAGCCACACCCACAGAACCCTTAGTAAAAAAAATGAATTTCACAACTGCCAGAGATGGCTGGAACATGTCCCATACAAAGGAAAGGGCTTTTGACTTTCACCAAAGTAGCTTTCTATTTCATATCTTTATTCAAAGAATTATTTAAAAAACCAAGAGGTCAGGCAGCGCAACAATAGCAAACAAATCCCAAAACCCTGAGCTGCTTGTTTGTGGTATGATTTACAACTCACTCATTTGGAAGTAATGGAGAGCCAGTTTGGTCTAGTGGTGAGTTCTAGTCCTGCCTTAGGCATGAAAGCCAACTAGATGACTTTGGGCCAATCATCAGGAGACAGAGAATTCTAGTCCTGCCTTAGATATGAAAGCTATCTGGTTGTCTTTGGGTCAATCGCAGGAGATTTTAAGTTCTAGTCCCGCCTTGTGCATGAAAGTCAACTGGGTGACTTTGGGCCAATCACCAGGAGATGGTGAGTTCTAGTTCCATCTTAGCCAAGAAAGCCAGCTGGGTGACTTTGGGCCAATCACTAGGTGATGGTGAGTTCTAGTTTCATCTTAGCCAAGAAAGCCGGCTGGGTGACTTTGGGCCAATCACCAGGGGACGGTGAGTTCTAGTTCCATCTTAGCCATGAAAGCCAGCTGGGTGACTTTGGGCCAAACACCAGGAGACGGTGAGTTCTAGTTCCATCTTAGCCACGAAAGCCAGCTGGTGACTTTGGGCCAATCACCAGGAGACGGTGAGTTCTAGTTCCATCTTAGCCATGAAAGCCAGCTGGGTGACTTTGGGCCAAACACCAGGAGACGGTGAGTTCTAGTTCCATCTTAGCCACGAAAGCCAGCTGGGTAACTTTGGGCCAAACACCAGGAGATGGTGAGTTCTAGTTCCATCTTAGCCACGAAAGCCAACTGGGTGACTTTGGGCCAATCACCAGGAGATGGTGAGTTCTAGTTCCATCTTAGCCACGAAAGCCAACTAGGTCACTTTGGGCCAATCAACAGGAGACGGTGAGTTCTAGTTCCATCTTAGCCATGAAAGCCGGCTGGATGACTTTGGGCCAATCACCAGGAGACGATGAGTTCTAGTTCCATCTTAGCCAAGAAAGCCAAGTGGGTGACTTTGGGCCAATCACCAGGAGATGGTGAGTTCTAGTTCCATCTTAGCCATGAAAGCCGGCTGGGTGACTTTGGGCCAATCACCAGGAGACGGTGAGTTCTAGTTCCATCTTAGCCAAGAAAGCCAACTGGGTGACTTTGGGCCAATCACCAGGAGACGATGAGTTCTAGTTCCATCTTAGCCAAGAAAGCCAAGTGGGTGACTTTGGGCCAATCACCAGGAGATGGAGAGTTCTAGTTCCATCTTAGCCAAGAAAGCCGGCTGGGTGACTTTGGGCCAATCACCAGGAGACGGTGAGTTCTAGTTCCATCTCAGCCAAGAAAGCAGGGCTGTTGTTAGAAATTATGAGTAGGAAGGTGTAGTAGACCTGTTTGTTGCCTTGTGTTTTCTGTAAAAAAAACACAATAAAGGCAGGATAGAAATAAATTAAATAACATAAAACCCTGAAAAATGTGATTTGATCATTTACTCCGGAATGGCCTCCTGCCCCCACTTTTCTTCCTGTTTTAAGCCTCGTGTTAAAATCCACCCAAGATGAGGAGCTGGCTTAACAAACTCCACCAGTTAAATAACAATCAAGCGATTAGCTCCCTGAGCCTGGATTTTGAAGGCTCAGCCACTGTGACAAAAGCAATTAATGGAACAGCTTCCCAGGCAAAAGAACTTATTCTTTTGGGCCTCGGGAACGCGACGCAGACGGGGATCCATTTGCAACAAGAATGGCTCCCAATCCATTGGGACACGCCTATCGGAAGACCACGGAACAACTATGTTGAAACCAAGGAGAATGACTGTTGTTAATTTTTGGGGTTCCCCCCACCCTGTCGAGCCAAGCTTCCAATTTGGAAGAGTTTTAGTTTTTTTTTTTCTTAAAAAAAAAAAAGTAATAACTCAAGAGGGCTTAGTCAGGAATGGATGTCACTCTCAGTGCATTGGGACAGATGTACAGGTAGTGATCGGCTTTTGACTACAATTGAGCCCGGAATTTCTCTTGGGGTTCTTCCTCCTCCTCCTCTGCCTTCCCCTCCCCTTTTCCTCTTGTGCTTATACCTTTTGAGCATAAGGGAGCTGGCAACAGCTTTTGACCTATTTTGGCTAGACACAGAGCATCTACCTACCTACCTACCTACCTACCTACCTATCATCCATCCATCATCTATCTATCTGTCTGTCTGTCTGTCTGTCTATCTATCTATCCATCTATCATCTACCTATATCTACCAACCTACCTACCTATCTTCTCTCTCTCTCTCTCTATCTATCTATCTATCTATCTGGGTACTTGAGAGACCGCCTACTGCCAATCACCTCCACTCGACCTATTAGATCCCATAGATTAGGCCTCCTCCGAGTCCCATCTGCCGGTCAATGTCGACTGGCAACCACGCGGAGGAGAGCCTTCTCGGTGGCAGCTCCGACCCTATGGAACGATCTCCCCGTGGAGATTCGTACCCTCACCACCCTCCAGACTTTCCGCACAGCCCTCAAAATCTGGCTATCCCGTCAGGCCTGGGGCTAAAGACTGTAACCCACCCGAATGGTATGATTGCTGTGTTTTTTAATGTCCTCCCAGGGAAAAGGGCGGCATATAAATAAACTTCTCAAATCTCAAATATCTATCCATCTATCTATCATCTACCTTACCCACCTATCTTCTTTCTATCTATTTATCTATCTATCTATCTATCTATCTATCTATCTATCTATCATCTATCTATCTATCTATCATCTATCTACCTACCTACCTACCTACCTACCTACCTACCTACCTACCTATCTATTATCTATCTATCTATCTATCTATCTATCTATCTATCTATCTATCTATCATCTATCTATCATCTATCTACATACATACATACCTATCTATTACCTATCTATCTATCTATCTATCTATCTATCTATCTATCTATCATCTATCTACCTACCTACCTACCTACCTACCTACCTACCTATCTATTATCTATCTATCTATCTATTTATCTATCTATCTATCTATCTATCTATCTATCTATCTATCTATCTATCTATCTATCATCTAACTACTTATCATCTATCATCTATTTACATACTACCTACCTATCTACTACCTACCTACCTACCTACCTACCTACCTATCTACCTACCTACCTACCTACCTACCTATCTATTATCTATCTATCTATCTATCTATCTATCTATCTATCTATCTATCTATCATCTAACTACTTATCATCTATCATCTATTTACATACTACCTACCTATCTACTACCTACCTACCTACCTACCTACCTACCTACCTACCTACCTACCTATCTCTCTATCTATCACTCTGTGTGTGTGTGTGTGTGTGTGTGTGTGTGTTCCAGCATAACTCTGGATTGCCTCGAGCAATTTCAACCAAACTTGGCACACAGATGACTTACTCTGTGGAGAAAAATACTGTGGGGGTAAGACGCCCCTAGCACCCCTCGGTGTGTGTGTTCTGTTAAGATACAGCCCGTTGTGCTTTCAAATGGCTTCTACTGTACTGCCGTAAAATGGCTTCTAATGTGCAGCACAGTGGAGTTGCCACGGTAACGGCTTCACAGTACTCCACAAGGGGGCTCCCTCTGGTATGGAAAATCCAACATTAGAAATTACATTTGGTCCGGACATTTCCCTCCTATAAATACATATACCCGGGCAACGCCGGGTTATCAAGTAGTGTTAAAATAAAGAGAAAGGGAGGGGGGGGGGTTCTTTTGGGGAATCGCTGCCTCTCCTACATTCAAATAGCCGTTGTTCTCAATTCCCCCCCCCCACTTTTTAAAAAAGACTACAAAAGACCAGCACAATATTTCCACAGCTGCCTGAAAGTGAGGTAGGGTGGCTTCCAGTCATAAGAACGTAATAGCTCTGAGCGAAGCTCTCTAATTCATCCCTGGGGTGTGTGTAGGGGGGCAGTGTATGTTTGTGTATAGGGTGGGAATGCCCCCCCCCCTTTCATCTTCCCCCTGCTTATGCATCGGTTGGCTTTGCAAACATCCCACCTACTCCCAAACCTCTTGGGGCAGCCCCGAAGGCCTCAATCCCGAAAATTAATCAGCGTAATTATAATAAGTGTTTGAGTTTAAGCAGACACCCCAGAGATTGGCCATGTGATCTGCGGCTCTCTTTCTTTGATCTGTCTGGCATGCACTCATATGCCACGCAGCCTGCATGGGAAAATAGCCCCTTTCTATGCAGCGTCGTCTCCTCCTCCTCCTGGCTTCAAAGAAATGAAAAACAAAGGACAGGGATGCAGGGGAACGAGAAAAGGGATCCACTGGATCACTCCCAGCTGCAGCTGCCTGTCAGACCTGGAAGCCACCTTCTGCACTGGGACTTTAGGCCTGACACATTTACTACAGTTGGAAAACGGGAGGGGGGATTATATGGAGCAGTAGTGGGTTTCAAAAATTGTTCGAACCTACTCTGTGGGTGTGGCCTCCTTTGCGGGAGTGGCTTGCCGCCCATGTGACCGGATGGGAGTGGCTTGCCGCCCATGTGACCGGATATGAAGATGCCGATGACACTTGTCAGAACCACCTTAAATTGCCTCACACACAGCCCTGGCATGCATAAGAATATGATGTAAACTTGTTTTTTAAAAGGCATCTTTGGTTTGCGTTAAAACAACTTCAACACACGCAATGTTCTGATTGCACCACAAACGCAAGAGTCATCCTTACCTTCCACAGAGGCACTGAGTTTTATAAATAGGAGCATGATAGTGTAGAATAATCATATCCAAGGACCAGTGGGGGGTTTCAAAAAAAAATGGAACCTCTTCTGTAGGTGTGGCCTGCTTTCCGGGTCCACTGGTGGAACCTCTTCTAACCGGTTGGGTAGATTTGACGAACCGGTTCTATCGAATAGGTGCGAACTGGTAGGAACCCACCTCTGATATGGAGTATGGGAGATATTTAGACAAAATAACAATCCTTTCTCGGAGAATCAAGGACGTCTTGCCCTGCAGCTGTGATGCTGGGACTGGGAGGCATCTCCAGTTGGGACGGGGCCTGATTGGGCCATGTGATGGACATGTGGGTGCTGGGCAGGGTCTTGGACTTTCATTTGGGTGGGGAAAACCTGGGAACTTTCAGGTTCAGATTTTCCCAGATGTGCCAATAGGACATCTCTGATAAAAGGCTAAAACATATGAAGAACGGTTGCAGGAACTGGGTATGTCTAGTTTAATGAAAAGAAGGACTAGGGGAGACATGATAGCAGTCTTCCAATATCTCAGGGGCTGCCCCAAAGAAGAGGGAGTCAAGCTATTCTCCAAAGCACCTGAGGGCAGAACAAGAAGCAATGGGTGGAAACTCATCAAGGAGAGAAGCAACCTAGAACTAAAGAGAAATTTCCTGACAGTTAGAACAATTAATCAGTGGAACAGAAGTTGACTCCAGAAGTTGTGAATGCCCCAACACTGGAAGTCTTTAAGAACATGTTGGATGTCCATTTGTCTGAAACGGTATAGGGTTTCCTGCCTAGGCAGGGGGTTGGACTAGAAGACCTCCAAGGTCCCTTCCAACTCTGCTATTGCAAAGTGGAACTTTGAGGAACCTCAAGTCTTGGAGTCTTCTTTTGTTGGGGGGTGTTACTTGAAACCCTGACACCAGCATTCTGTCTTATGCAGTGACACACCAGAGGCGTCGAAATAAACCTACAAACGCAGGTGGTGCTCAACTTACGATCGTCCGTTTAGTGACCGTTGGAAGTGATAACGGCACTGAAAAAGGTGATTTGTGATTGTTTTTCCACACCTAATAAGACTGTTGTGGCATTCGTGTAACGGAGTGAGAAGTTGTCCCAACTTCTGCCAACCTAGCAGTTCGAAAGCACGTAAAAAATGCAAGTAGAACAATAGGGACCATCTTGGGTGGGAAGGAAACAGCGTTCCGTGCGCCTTCGGTATTGAGTCATGCCAGCCACATGACCACGGAGACATCTTCGGACAGCGCTGGCTCTTCGGCTTTCAAACGGAGATGAGCACCGCCCCCTAGAGCCTGGAACGACATATGTGCAAGGGGAATCTTTACCTTTACCTATGGTTCAAGCATCGTATGAAATACCTAAAGGCCAGTTTTCAAATGGCGTACGCTAGCTATGGGATGGCAGCCAGTAAGATAGCAATAGCAATAGCAGTTAGACTTATATACCGCTTCATAGGGCTTTCAGCCCTCTCTAAGCGGTTGACAGAATCAGCATATTGCCCCCACAGTCTGGGTCCTCATTTCACCCACCTCGGAAGGATGGAAGGCTGAGTCAACCTTTGAGCCGGTGAGATTTGAACCGCTGAACTGCGGATAACAGTCAGCTGAAGTGGCCTGCAGTACTGCACCCTAACCACTGCGCCACCTTGGCTCTGTAAGATGCCTAATCAACGTGGCTAAAGGCCAAGGGATTCTGGGAGTCGTCATCCCAACACTTCTTTAGCTGACTGCAGTTCTGCAGTTCGGCTGTTCAAATCTCACCGGCTCAAGGTTGACTCAGCCTTCTATCCTTCTGAGGTGGGTGAAATGAGGACCCGGATTGTTTTGGGGGGCAATATGCTGACTCTGTAAACCACTTAGAGAGGGCTGAAAGCCTTATGAAGCGGTATATAAGTCTAACTACTATTGCTATTCTTCAGAGGGTTTGGGCTGGAGAAGGACCCTACGAATGGCCCAATGGGCTCAAGGAGGACAGATTTGGGGAGTGGTCTGGATTTGTTTCCTGAGGACGTCTGCTGGCAGCAATTGAAGGAAGCCGTGCAGTCGAGCCCGGCTGAAAACAGAGCGCGGTAATTGCAATTCATTGCGAAGGCAGCTGGTGCACAGCCTCCGCTCGACCTACGTGACTGTGGTCCTATCACCCTTGCCACGCCGAGGTCTGTTCCGCCTTAAACTGGGGCATTAAAAAGCCATCCATTCTCCCTCAATGTGCTGTCACTGATTAAGGAATTTAATTACCACCGTACACAGGGAGAGCTTTTAATTTCTCCTGCGTGATGATAACCCGGCCGAGGCTGCGCGGCAAGATATCCGTGCGCATGTGGGATTCGTGTTGAAACGTGGCGCATCTTTGCTGGGAGAAACTGCACAGAACCGGTCGTGGGCGGGCTTTGGTGGTGGAGGCGAAAAGCGGGTGGGTTTCCTGTTGAGGCAGAACTACAGTTCCCAGCAGCCTCAAGAAGGAAGGGCCACAGTGAAGGATACTGGGAGCTGAGGGGCCCTTGGTGATCTCTGGGCTTGGTTGTTCTCTTGCAGACGTTTCATGATCCAACTAGGTAACATCATCAGTGCTAGAAGTGAATGGGGTTTTCAGAGGATGGAGGGAAGGAGGGAGGAGGAGGAAGAAGAGGAAGAGGACTGTGGGGGTCCTTGGTGCTCTCTTGCAGACGTTTCATTACCCAACTAGGTAACATCATCAGTGCTAGGAGACAGAGGGTTTTGAGGAGGAAGAGGAGGAGGAGGAAGAGGAGAAGGAAGGTGGTGGAGGAGGAGGTCTGTCGGGTCCTTGATGCCCTCTCTGGCCTTGGTTGTTTTCTTGCAGACGTTTCATTACCCAACTAGGTAACATCATCAGTGTTAGAAGTGAATGGGGTTTTCAGCGGAGGGAGGGAAGGAGGGAGGAGGAGGAAGAAGAGGAAGAGGACTATGAGGTCCTTGGTAATCTCTGAGCTCGGTTGTTGTCTTTCAGACCTTTCATTACCCAACTAGGTAACATCATCAGTGCAAGGAGACAGAGGGTTTTAAGGAGGAGGAGGAGGAGGAGGAGGAGGAGGAGGAGGAAGAAGAAGAAGAAGAAGAAGAAGAAGAAGAAGAAGAAGAAGAAGAAGAAGAAGAAGAAGAAGAAGAAGACCAACAAGAACAAGAACAAGAACAAGAAGAACAAGAAGAGCTGGATTATGGGGTCCTTGGTGCTCTCTGGCCTTGGTTGTTTTCTTGCAGACGTTTCATTACCCAACTAGTAACATCATCAGTGCTAGAAGAGAATGGGGTTTGTGAGGAGGACGAGGAGGACGAGGAGGACGAGGAGGAGGACGAGGACGACGACTGTGGGGTCCTTGGTGATCTCTGAGCTTGGCTGTTGTCTTGCAGACCTTTCATTACCCAACTAGATAACTTCATCAGTGCTAGAAAGGAGTGGGGTTTGCGGGGAGGAGGAGCAAAGGAGAAGCAAAGCACTCATTGAACATTAAACTCAAGCCTCCGTGTATTTGATACGGGATTTTCCTGGCCTTTGAAATGACAATAGACCTCACAGTGCTGTCTTTCCGTGCTTCGGGGTTCCATGTGTTGGGGGGAAAACGTGCCATCAAAATTTGGCAGTGTGGTTGGAGGTAGCCCCATATTTGCCAAAGAGAGAGGGGGGGGGGGTTGTCTTGGCTAATGAGTGGATTTGGAAAAAGCCCTAGAGAGGGGTGATCTTATTGCCATTCTATTGTTAGAATTTGGAGGGCTTGCTTTTAGTCTGCCTGTCCCATCCAAGCAGAGATGGCCCTCTGACAGCAGCCATCTGAATTTACCATAATGTGATCCAAGAGTCCCTCAATAAGGATGACCTTATTAGCATTTGAAAAGGACTCTGGGCTTTGAATAATTGATTGTATTTCTTTTCAAGCACTTCCTCGTTAATTCATTACAGAAAAGACAGATGTCTTATGTAAGGCCCCTCTCCGCTTGGCCTGTAGATCAGGTCTAACAGAATATAAGCGTTAACACTTGAGAAAACAAACCATGGTTCTTTCCACAATCTGGTGCTTTCCAGACTATGTCAAGGCTTCAATTCCCAAAATGTGCCCACTCCTGGCTTAAAAAAACAGAGCTAAATTGGCTTTTTTTTCTCACCGTATAAAACAGAAGCGGATGCTAAGCAAATAGCAAACCAGCCATTTTTAAGGTGCTTGAAAACTCTTCACAGAAGATGTTTCAGTTAATTTTATTCTCATTTAATTCGTCTCTGGATCGCTTTCCCACACATGAAGATCGCTATTGCAACATTTTTGGTAACAGCTGTAAGCCTTGCAGAGTTTGTGTATCGTTAATTTTGAGAAGGAAGGAGAAGGAAGGAGAAGGAAGGAGAAGGAATGAGAAGGAAGGAGAAGGAAGGAGAAGGAAGGAGAAGGAAGGAGAAGGAAGGAGAAGGAAGGAAGGAAAGAAAGAAAGAAAAGAAAGAAAGAAAGGAAGAGAAGGAAAAAAGAAGGAAGGAAGAAAGGAAAGAAGGAAGGGAGGAAGAAAGAAGAAAGAAAGAAAAAAGAAAGAAAGAAAAGAAAGAAAGAAGAAAGAAAGAAGAAAGAAAGAAAGAAAGAAAGAAGAAAGAAAGAAAGAAAGAAAGAAAGAAGAAAGAAAAGAAAGAAAAGAAAAGAAAGAAAAGAAAGAAGGAAAAGAAAGAGAAAGAAAAAGAAGGAAGGAAGGTAGGAAGGAAGGAAAGAAGGGAGGAAGGGAGGGAGGGAGGGAGGAAGAAAGAAGAAAGAAAAAAGAAAGAAAAGAAAGAATGAAGAAAGAAAGAAGAAAGAAAGAAAAAAGAAGAAAGAAAGAAAAAAGAAGAAAGAAAGAAAAAAGAAAAGAAGTATGAAGGAAAGAAGGAAGGAAAAGAAAGAGAAAGAAAAAAGAAGGAAGGAAAGAAGGAAGGAAAAGAAAGAGAAAGAAAAAAGAAGGAAGGAAAGAAGGAAGGAAAAGAAAGAGAAAGAAAAAAGAAGGAAGGAAAGAAGGAAGGAAAGAAGGGAGAAAGGAAGAAAAAAAGAAAAAAGAAAGAAAAGAAAAAAGAAAGAAAAAAGGAAGACTGAAGAAAAAAAGAAAGAGAAAGAAAGAAAAAGAAGAAAGAAAAAAGAAAGAAAAAAGAAGGAAGGAAAGAAGGAAGGAAAGAAAGAAGGAGGGAAGGAAGGAAGGAAAGGAAGAAAGAAAGAAAGAAAGAAAGAAAGAAAGAAAGAAAGAAAGAAAGAAAGAAAGAAAGAAAGAAAGAAGGAAAGAAACCACCAGGTCAAACAAGGGAATAATGAAATAATGGAAGAGGTGTAGAAACAGCTTCTCAAGAGGTAGGGACTTTTCATCATCTGGAAATTGGCTGAATGGTGTAGAAGAGGGGGAACATCTGAATGTCCTTCAGGCTTCTCTCATTAAATGCAAAGTCAAGGGAAGGAAATTATATATTAGATCAATGGAAAGCAGCCCAAGGAAAGATGCATTGATTTGGATGCTTCTTGGTTAGGCAAGGAGGGGGAATGACACCAAATGAGAACACTAACCCTCCATTAATTAGATGTTGCCCTTTGTCAGCGGTAACCATTCACTGTATCTTAATCTCCCTTTTCAAATCTAAAATAGTTTAATCTAAAAGATTAAATCTTTAATAAAATTTCCGTGAAAGGAGTCGAAGCAAAGACTGGGTTGGTCCAACACACTAAGACAATAACCTTGGATGACTGAATAAATCGCGGTCGGCTAGGGTCACTCAAACACACTAAGGTAGAAACTCTGGTCTACACAGACCACAATGGCCAAGTATACATTAGCCACAAGTACATGTGTATCTTTGGTTTACTGTTATAAGATCAGACACAGGTTCAACTGATGCCCTAAGTTGTTGAACCTCCCAATAGATGAGTTTCTGAATGTTAGTTGCCAGAGGAATGTGAAGGAAATAAGGCATTATCCATGTTTCTGGAACTCTCCATGGTGCTGAATCCAGAGCTCTCCGTGGTGCTGAATCCAGCACTCTCCGTGGTGCTGAAAATAGAGCTCACTGTGGTCTGGATAGGTTAGGGTAGGTTAGATTAGGGTAGGGTAGAGTAGGGTAGGGTAGGGTAGGATAGGATAGGATAGGATAGGATAACAGAGTTGGAAGCGACCTTGGAGGTCTTCTAGTCCAACCCACTGCCTTGGCAGGAAACCCTACACCACTTCAGACAAATGGTTATCCAACATCTTCTTTAAAACTTCCAGTGTTGGAGCATTCACAACTTCTGGAGGCAAGTTGTTCCACTGATTAATTGTTCGAACTGTCAGGAAATTTGTCCTCAGTTCTAAGTTGCTTCTCTCCTTGATTAATTTCCACTCATTGCTTCTTGTTCTACCCTCAGGTGCTTTGGAGAATAGCTTGACTCCCTCTTCTTTGTGGCAGCCCCTGAGATATTGGAAGACTGCTATCATGTCACCCCTAGTCCTTCTTTTCATTAAACTAGACATACCCAGTTCTTGCAACCGTTCTTCATATGTTTTAGTCTCCAGTTCCCTAATCATCTTTGTTACTCTTCTCTGCACTCTTTCTAGAGTCTCCGCATCTTTTTTACATCGTGGCAACCAAAAGTGGATGCCGTATTCCAAGTGTGTGGCCTTACCAAGGTATTATAAAGTGGTATTAACACTTCACGTGATCTTGATTCTATCCCCTCTGTTGATGCAGCCTAGAGCTGTGTTGGCTTTTTTGGCAGCTGCTGCACACGGCTGGCTCATATGTAAATGGTTGTCCACTAGGACTCCAAGATCTTTTAATAAGACTCAACTGGAAAGGGAGAGCTTTTTGTACTCCTTCCTGAAGCCAATGGCCCCTTTGGATGAGAGAACCCCCCCCCCCCTAACATTCTTGCCTAGTTCAAATGTTCGTTCATGGCTTACAAATCCAGCAATGGAAGATCCAGCTTTGCTGGATGATATTGACCATTGAAAAGAGTTGAACATGAGGTGATGGGAAAGACAGTGCCTCCATGAGATAGATGGGAAGTTTTTAAATTTTTTTACAAATAAATAATAAATCTCTTACTCTTCTTAAAGTTGCATATGTCATCAGCACATACCACAATATTTATTCCTAGAGTAAATATTTTTTCGCTGCTGTGTCTCAAATTTCCAACTACTTCCAGGGACCTGAAATTCGGTTATTATAGATCAAGCAATATTTCTCTCTCTCTCTCCTGCCAATGAATTATAGATAATTTTCTGTGAGGTGCTTCTCCCAAATGTGTTTTTTTTTTAAAAAAACCAAATTATATTAAGGTAAAGGTAAAGGTTGCCCTTGCACATATGTGCTAGTCGTTCCCAGCTCTAGGGGGCGGTACTCATCTCCGTTTCAAAGCCTAAGAGCTAGCGCTGTCCGAAGACGTCTCCGTGGTCATGTGGCCGCCATGACTAAATGCCGAAGTTGCAAAGAATACTGTTTCCTTCCCACCAAAGGTGGTTCCTATTTTTCTACTTGACTTTTTATGTGCTTTCGAACTGCTAGGTTGGCAGAAGCTGGGACAAGTAGGGGGAGCTCACTCCGTTACGCAGCGCCAGGAATTCAAACCGCCAAACTGCCGACCTTTCTGATTGACAAGCTCAGCGTCTTAGACCCTGAGCCACCGCGTCCCTGTTAAAATTATATTGCCCCCAAGCTAAAATGCCCCTTATTGCTTCGGTTGTCCTCCTCCGACATCAACCCAGCCATGGCACCTTGGGTTAATTGCTTGCCTGTGTCCTTGGCAGACTTTCTCGGGCTCCCAACACCAGTGGGAGCCCTTGATCCCTTTAAAAAGATTGCAAATACTCATCCAGCAGCAAGAGTCAATTAACTGCATTTATTGGTTTCATCTGTCTCCCAGGCTGTGGGGGGGGAGGGTTGTTGCCGGAGCTGGTGGCTGCTGTCAAAACAGCTCCAGCTGTTTTAATAAAGCTTCAACTTTCTATCTAAAGGTTATTTCCCTGCCTTTCCTTCTCCTCCTCCCCCACCCGCCTCTTCCAACCCATAATATTCTGAATTTTCAGACATTTGAGAGGGTCTGCTTGCAGAGTTCCCTTCCCCGAGCCACTTGACGCTGCGATGCGATCTCCATCTTTACAATGTGAATTCAATATGTTTAACCTGCTTGCTGAGGGTTAACCCCATTAGCCGGCTTTTTTCCAATGTACTGAATTATCGACTAAAACACATGATGGTTTGCAGAACGCACCAAGCCATTGAAAAGACCAGCTCATGTTGACTGTTAGGGGAAAGAATCAGGACCATAGGTTGTTGCAGTTCAGAAGATTTCTTTCTTGAACCTATGCACAAGAATCTAGTCAATTAGATGCAATAGGATGGAATGGAATAGAATAATGGAATATAGAATGGAATGGAATGGAATAGAATAATGAAATGAAGAATAGAATAATGGGATAAAGAATAGAATAGAATAGAATAGAATAGAAGAATATAATAGAATAATGGAATAAGAGGAGACAAGGGAATGGAATGAATAGAATAGAATAAAATAATGGAATGAAGAATAGAATAATGGAATAAAGAATAGAATAATGGAATAAAGAATAGAATAGAATAGAATAGAAGAATAGAACAGAATAATGGAATAAGAAGAGAAAAGGGAATGGAATTAAGAATAGAATAGAATAAAATAATGGAATGAAGAATAGAATAATGGAATAAAGAATAGAATAGAATAGAAGAATAGAATAGAATAATGGAATGAAGAATAGAATAGAATAGAATAGAATAGAATAATGGAATAAGAGGAGAAAAGGGAATGGAATGAAGAATAGAATAGAATAAAATAATGGAATGAAGAATAGAATAATGGAATAAAGAATAGAATAGAATAAAATAGAATAGAATAGAATAGAATAGAATAATAGAATAGAATAATGGAATAAAGAATAGAATAGAATAGAAGAATAGAATAGAATAATGGAATGAAGAATAGAATAGAATAGAATAGAATAGAATAGAATAGAATAATGGAATAAGAGGAGAAAAGGGAATGGAATGAAGAATAGAATAGAATAAAATAATGGAATGAAGAATAGAATAATGGAATAAAGAATAGAATAGAATAAAATAGAATAGAATAATAGAATAGAATAATGGAATAAGAGGAGAAAAGGGAATGGAATGAAGAATAGAATAGAATAGAATAATGGAATGAAGAATAGAATAATGGAATAAAGAATAGAATAGAATAGAAGAATAGAATAGAATAATGGAATGAAGAATAGAATAATGGAATAAAGAATGGAATGGAATAGAATAGAATAGAATAATGGAATGAGAAGGGAAGGGAATAGAATACAATGTCTGTCTAATAATAAAAAAACTTTTAAAAAATGCTCAAATGTACATTTCACTGAAGATTGGAATAGTAGCCAACCGGAATTTGTAACCTTTTCACCTGAGCAGGAACTCTATTAAACACAAGCGAACATTGAACAATGTCAACCTAGGTAAAGTTACAAAAGATTGCTTGCTTGCTTATTGATTGACTGTGGGCCAGTTTCTCGTTGTGGTTTAAGCACCCACCCACCCCCGGCCAGTGAAAAAGGCTGTGAGTTTGTAGTCCTGCCTTTAGGCATTGAAAGCAAGCTGGGTGACCTTGGGCCACTCACTTCCTCCTGGCCTTAGGAAGGAAGGAACGTCCGACTGTGATATTTATTTATTTTTTTAAAAATAAACCTTGCCAGGAAAACTTCAGGCAGCCTCAAGAAATCAGATATTATTGAATGGAATAGATGGATAGAAGGAATATGGATAGAGGGATGATAGATAGATGGATGGCAGATAATAGAGATATAGATATTGGTAGATATATTGATAGAGGATAGATAGATGACAGAAGACAGATTGACAGGTGACAGATGAACAGATAAGCATTTTATAGCATGAGAATTAACTTGTGGGTACTGGCATAATAGTGCATGGGGACTGCAGCCAAGCAATCAAAAGACGCTTGCTCCTGGGGAGGAAAGCTATGGCAAATCTAGACAGCATCCTAAAAAGAAGAGACATCACCCTGCCAACAAAAGTGCGTCTAGTCAAGGCTCTGGTTTTCCCAGTTGCAATGGATGGCTGTGAAAGTTGGACCATAAAGAAAGTTGAGTGCCAAAGGATGGAGGCCTTTGGACTCTGGTGCTGGAGAAGACTCCTGCGAGTCCCTTGGACTGCAAGGCCATCCAACTGGTCAGTCCTAGAGGAGATCAACCCTGATTACTCTTTAGAAGGCCAGATCCTGAAGAGGAAACTCCAAGACTTTGGCCACCTGATGAGAAGGAAGAAGGACTGCCTGGAGAAGAGCCTCATGCTGGGAACGATGGAGGGCAAAAGAAGGAGGGGACGACAAAGAAGGAGGTGGCTGGATGGAGTCATCGAAGCAGTTGGCGTGAGCTAAATGGACTCCAGAGGATGGTAGAGGACAGGAAGGCCTGGAGGAACGTTGTCCATGGGATCGTGGTGGGTCAGACATGACTTTGCAACTAACAACAACAACAACAACAACAACAACAACAACAACAACAACAATTCTATAGAGGAGGGACAATTTAAGGAAGAGAAGTCATCACATGGAAGGATTTGAGTGGGAATTGTCCACATGCTAAGATTTATTATCACATTTCTCTGTCCATGAATCCAGTGATTCATCACTTTACCTGGATTGTCCTCTGGCTCAGATGTCAAAAATGAAAAAAAAAAGAAAAGAGAAGAGAAGTTGTTCCTTGTCAATCCACAGGCACTGAGAACAGGGAGCCAACAAGGAATGGACAGCAATACAAATATTGGTAATACAAATTTGAGACAACCTTGTATAACAATGAAAAAAGAAAGAATGTCAGTTCAACTTTTAAATCTTAAACAAGATAGAACATTATGTTTCCCCAATAAAAAAAACCATAAACTAGTTTCCTTCAAGCGATTATGCTGTCTCATCCTGAGAGATGAATGAAATGTCTGGATTACAACTGACTTCAAAAATACCGCCCCCCCTGAGAAATAAATTAATCCATTGGCCTTATCCTTCTTTATTTCACTTTCATGAACCAGAAAAATGCCATCATGTTCAACTCCTCTTTAGCAATAGCAGTTAGACTTATACACCGCTTCATAGGGCTTTCAGCCCTCTCTAAGCGGTTTACAGAGTCAGCATATCGCCCCCACAGTCTGGGTCCTCATTTCACCCACCTCGGAAGGATGGAAGGCTGAGTCAACCTTGAGCCGGTGAGATTAGAACCGCTGAACTGCAGATAACAGTCAGCTGAAGTGGCCTGCAGTACTGCACCCTAACCACTGCGCCACCTCAGCTCTTTACTTAATTCGATTCCTAGCACCGTAACACACAATTATATTTACAAATGACATAAGCAAAGGATGTCCCTTTGATTGAACCTGATAAGAAGATGCAGCCTTCTCCATCACATATTTAAAATATTTATTATGGCCTCAAAGAGAATCATAGGATCTAACCACAGAATGCAGGGATTATAAAGCAGCATGGAGATCATCTAGATGGTGGTGTTCAACTTTGGCAATTTTAAGACTTGTGGACTTCAACTCCCAGAATTCCCTAGCCAGCTCTTGTACCTTTAGATCAGGCGTGTTCAAACTTGGTAACTTTAAGACCGTTGGACTTCAATTCCAGCTTAAATGGAGCTTATAAGGACTCCAGAGGATGGTAGAGGGCAGGAAGGCCTGGAGGAACGTTGTCCATGGGACACAACTTCACAACTAACAACACAAACTATCCCCCCAACGAGGTTAGCCAAGATGTTCCCTGGGTTATCTCCATTGTGTTGGAAATGTGGAAGAAAGGATGGCACATTCTACCATATTTGGTGGTCCTGTACTGAGGCCACGAAATATTGGAAAAGGATTAAAAAATGGCTAAAAGAGGTTACCGGGGCAAACATGGAATGGAGACCCGAGAACCTTCTACTAAGCATTAAACCAGAAAACATAAGCAGTTCAATATGGCATTTGAGCCTACATATAATTGTGGCCGCAAGAATAACTTATGCACAATTTTGGAAATCCACTACCATACCGTCGGAAGATGCTATAATTAAAAAGATCTATGAATGTGCAGAAATGGACAGAATGACGGGTTGGCTGAGAGACAAAGGAGAAACAGAACATTACCTTAGCTGGAACTTATGGTATATGTGGGCGACAAGGAGAACAGCAGGGACTTAAAACGGGGAAAGTTAAAAGTGAACATGGGTATTGTAATAGATCCCTGAACTTTGTAATGAGAAGATGTGGCTTAGAGACCTAACAATGAGGAAGGAAAGAAAAAAGTTGGGCTGTGAATGACTGTCACCACGGGGGGGGGAGGGGAGGGGGGTTTGTATGTTTAAAATTGTATTTGTATTTGTATGTTTTACTCTTAAAAAAATGTATAACTAATGAATGCCGATACAAAAGGCTGTATATTTACTTTATATTGTTATGTATGTGTTGTCTTTTCTTACGTTGTTGTGTTTTTCTTTCTGTTTTTAAAGGTAATAATGTTTAATAAAAATTATTTTTAAAAAAAACAACAACACAAACTATCACCACTTCATTCTGACAAACTCACATTTCTTTGACCCATGTACTTTCCACTCTAGAAGAGGCGATGCTGAATGCTGACATTTCACAAACATTTTTACAGGTTTGCTAGTGACTTCTTAAAACCCTTTTTGGACCTCTCTTGGGTCAAGAATATTGGATAAGTGGCAGGAGAAAAATTCCTCTCGTCTTCTTGGCCTTGAAGTCCCCATTAACTCACTTTTCTCATCTGTGAAAACCTTGGCATCTGTAACCTCCTCAAGAGGTGATTTAACCCAGCAATTAGTAAATCAAATGCCTTTCTTGTTTAGTTCGATCAATGTGCAACCCGCTCAGCTGCAGTCTATGCACCACTGCCAAAAAGCATTTGTTCCGTTTCTTGAGATTGTTGGCACAGTATTACTTTTAGGGATTAGGAAATGGGAAACAGGAGACAGGACCTTGTTAGTGGTAGCTCTAAGGCGGGGGGGGGACTATGGCCCCCTTATGACTTGTGGACTTCAACTCCCAGAATTCCTGAGCCAGCATGGTTGGCTGGAGAATTCTAGGAGTTGAAGTCCAGAGATCTTAAAATTGCCATGGCTGGGCAATCCTAGATGATCTCCAAATTGCCTTCCTACCCCTGCACGCAATGATTATTTGAGACTATAATAAATATTTTGAGGTAGTAATGGAGAAGGTTACATCCCCATGTTGGCTGGGGAATTCTAGGAGTTGAAGTCCATAAATGGCAAAATTGCCTAGGTTTGCAGGAAGTTAGTGCCCACTCCTCTCCTTGAAAAATGAAATATTTTAGGAAATATTTAAAAAGGCAGAATGTTGTGGTTCCCTGGATGAGAAATGGAGAAACATGTTTTTAGGCAGGAAACAGACTCACCCCCATCTTTGTCAGTGGGCCATTAAGGCCTGAGCCAGTCTATTCTACATAACAAAGATCTACCCCCTTCAGGCAGAGCCATTTCATTGCCCTTCATTGCACCATCCACTAAGTTTCAACCAAACAGCACACAGGCAGGCTACAAAGCTAGCTATGACCTCTGACAGCAACCAATGGCGATACTCTTCCTGTGCCCCAGGATGTTGAAAGCCCAGAGAGGGCATAAAACCCAGGAACCCTCAACATCTCTGGCCTTTTCACCCAGGACCTCAAATCATGCGGTCCTGCCCACCATTAAAACCATCTTTCCAAACAGCCTCCACGTTTCCGGTGTCTTTTCCCACACTTGGAACTGAACCAGTGGTGGGTTTCAAAAAAATTTCGAACCTACTCTGTGGGTGTGGCCTCCTTTGCGGGAGTGGCTTGCTTGGCCATGTGTTTTCTTTCTTTCTTTCTTTCTTTCTTTCTTTCTCTCTTTCTCTCGCTCTCTTTCTCTCTCTCTCTCTCTTTCTCTCTCTCTCTTTCCTTCCTTTTGTTTCTCTGTCCCTTTTTCCTTTTTTCTTTCATCTCTCTCTCACTTTTTCTTTCTTTTCTTCTTTTTTCTTTCTTTCTTTCTTCCTTTCTTTCTCTTTCTCTCTCTGTGTGAGTCTGTCTGTCTGTCTGCCTGCCTGCCTGCCTGCCTGCGTGTGTGTGTGTGTGTCAGTGATGGGTTTCAAAAAATTTTGGAACCTCTTCTGTAGGTGTGGCCTGCTTTCCGGGTCCACTGGTGGAACCTCTTCTAACCAGTTCGGTAGATTTGACGAACCGGTTCTACCGAACTGGTGCGAACTGGTAGGAACCCACCTCTGAGCTGAACCCAGATGGACATTCCTTCCAACAAGTTGGATACCTCTGATTTGACGCATAGCACCAAGCATGGGTGCGTCTTTTTTTTTACGGAGGCAGAAAACTTAAATAAATAAATACATCTTAAAGGCAATCTTGGCCCGAGATCAGTTGCTCAGCTGCTACGTGCAATGGCTGTGTTCTAACTCAGGACTCGGGACTTGTAGCAAGTTGGCCTGGTGTTTTGAAAAGAGGCTTCGTTCTTCCGCATTTGGAGGAGCGAGGAAAAACTCCCAGAGCCAAAGCTGTCTCCATGGGGCTATCAGAAAAGGTCCTTGAAACTTAAGATGCAGACACCAGAGCTTCCAAGGAAAGTATGGGGGGGGGGGAGAGGGGGGGGGAATGCAAGTTCCTACATTGCCACTTTAATCCTATTAGCAAAGAAGCTGATGGCAGCTGGCTTAAATCCAGGAGTGGCAAAGTGGATTTTAGGTATCAGAGCAAGTTTCCCTTTCATATAAGGGCAAAGCCTGGCTTTGCTTTCATAATTTTCAATTCTCTCTCTTTCTGCTTCCTTTAAAAAAAAAAAAAAAAAAAGCCCACTCACATCCCAATTGCTAATGCCCAAATGTTTTGGCCAACAGCGCCATCTAGTGACTTCTACACCACAATGCGGGCCAGGGCAGAATTCTGAAGTTGCAAGCAGCTGTGATGCATTTCAACCGCACTGATACACAGTCGTTTGTATGAATGCAGCTCGTTGCATTCCTGAGAAGGAGGCAAGGCAAAAGCAACCGAATTGCAGTGGTTGCTTGCAATGTGAATGCTGGGAGAAGCAAGTAAAAGCCATCGTCCCCCGCCCCCTTTGGCTTCAATATTAATACCATACAATAGCAGAGTTGGAAGGGACCTTGGAGGTCTTCTAGTCCAACCCCCTGCCTAGGCTGGAAACCCTATACCATTCCAGACAAATGGCTATCCAAAATCTTCTTAAAGACTTCCAGTGTTGGGGCATTCATAATATCTCCAATATCTCAGGGGTTGCCACAAAGAAGAGGGAGTCAAACTATTCTCCAAGGCACCTGGGGGTAGAACAAGAAGCAATGGGTGGAAACTAATCAAGAAGAGAAGCCCTCTGGAATGATCTCCCTGTCGAGATCCGGACCCTTACTACCCTCCCGGCCTTCCGCAAAGCCACCAAGTCCTGGCTGCTCCAGCAGGCTGGGGGGCTTGTGAAACATCCAGCTCCACGGAAATTGTGAATGTTGCGGTTTTGTTTTAAAGTGTTGTCTTTGTCTAGTTTTCCCCCTTCCCTTGTCTATTGTGAGCCGCCCGGAGTCCTTCGGGAGTGGGCGGCATACAAGACAAATAAATACAAATACAATACAAATACAAGCAACTTAGAGTTAAGGAGAAATTTCCTGACAGTTAGAACAATTAATCAGTGGAACAGAAGTTGCCTCCAGAAGTTGTGAAAGCCCCAACACTGGAAGTCTTTAAGAAGATGCTGGATAGCCATTTGTCTGAAACGGTATAGGGTTTCCTGCCTAGGCAGGGGGTTGGATTAGAAGACCTCCAAGGTCCCTTCCAACTCTGCTATTGTATTGTATTGTATTTTCATAACATCTGGAGGCAAGCTGTTCCACTGATTAATTGTTCTGTCAGGAAATTTCTCCTATACTGGGAGTATTTAGCCTAAAACAGAGCCTTGGGGTACTCCACTGCATACGTCCC